>NW_027480499.1:1800000-2100000 GCF_051401765.1 Calliopsis andreniformis
TTGAGGATTGACAACTGATTGTTGAGGACTGAGGGCTCAAGGTTGAGGATTCAGGATTGAGGATTCAGGATTGAGGTTTGTGGAGAGAGGACTGAGGGTTGAGGATTGAGGATTGAGAATTGAGGATTGAGGATTGAGGATTGAAGATTGAGGATTGGCTGTTGAGGATGGAACATTGAGGATTGAGGAGTGAGGATTGAGGATTGAGGATTGAAAGTTGAATATTGATGATTGAAGATTGAGGATTGAGGATTGAGGGTTGTGGATTGAGAACGAGGACTGGGGGTTGAGTGTTGATGCCTGAGGTCTGAGGATTGAGAATTGAGGATTGCGAACTGAGAATTGAGGATTGCGAACTGAGGATTGAGGATTGAGGATTGAAGATTGAGGATTGGGTATTGAGGATTGAAGAATGAGGATTGAAGAATGAGGATTGGGGATTGAGTATTGAGGATTGAGGATTGAATATTGAGTATTGAGGATTGAATATTGAGGATTGAGGATTGAGGATTGAGGATTGAGGATTGAGGATTGAGGATTGAGGATTGAGGATTGAAGATTGAGTACTGAGGATTGAGGATTGAGGATTGAGGAATGAGGATTGAGGATTGAGGATTGAGGATTGAGGATTGAGGATTGAAGATTGAGTATTGAGGATTGAAGATTGAGGATTGAGGATTGAGGATTGAGTATTGAGGATTGAGGATTGAAGATTGAGTACTGAGGATTGAAGATTAAGATTGAGGATTGAGGATTGAGCACTGAGGATGGAGGATTGAGGATTGAAGATTGAAGATTGAGTATTGAGGATTGAAGATTGAGGATTGAGGATTGAGGATTGAGGATTGAGGATTGAGGATTGAAGATTGAGGATTGGGTATTGAGGATTGAGGATTGAGGATTGAAGATTGAGGATAGGGTATTGAGGATTGAAGAATCAAGATTGAGGATTGAGTATTGAGGATTGAGGATTGAATATTGAGTATTGAGGATTGAATATTGAGGATTGAGGATTGAGGATTGAGGATTGAGGATTGAGGATTGAGGATTGAGGATTGAGGATTGAGGGTTGAAGATTGAGGATTGGGTATTGAGGATTCAAGAATGAGGATTGAGGATTGAGGATTGAGGATTGAGGATTGAAGATTGAGTATTGAGGATTGAAGATCGAGGATTGAGGATTGAGGATTGAGTATTGAGGATTGAGGATTGAAGGTGGAGGATTGTGGATTGAGGATTGAGGATTGAGCATTGAATATTGAGGATTGGCGACTGAGTGTTGAGGGTTGAATGATGAGAATTGATGTTTGTGGATAGACATTTGAAGATTGCAGATTGAGTATTGAGTATTGAAAACTGTGAATTGATGATATTCTATTGAGGATTGAGGATTGACAACTGATTGTTGAGGACTGAGGGCTGAAGCTTGAGGATTCAGGATTGAGGATTCAGGATTGAGGTTTGAGGAGAGAGGACTGAGGATTGAGGATTGAGGATTGAGAATTGAGGATTGAGGATTGAGGATTGAAGATTGAGGATTGGCTGTTGAGTATTGAACATTGAGGATTGAGGATTGAGTATTGAGGATTGAGGATTGAAGGTTGAATATTGATGAATGAAGATTGAGGAATGAGGATTGAGGGTTGTGGATTGAGAACGAGGACTGAGGGTTGAGTGTTGATGCCTGAGGTCTGAGGATTGAGGATTGAGGATTGCGAACTGAGGATAGAGGATTGAGGATTGAAGGTTGAGGATTGGGTATTGAGGATTGAAGAATGAGGATTGAAGAATGAGGTTTGGGGATTGAGTATTGAGTATTGAGTATTGAATATTGAGTATTGAGGATTGAATATTGATGATTGAGGACTGAGGGTTGAGGATTGAGGATTGAAGATTGAGTATTGAGGATTGAGGATTGAGGATTGAGGATTGAGGATTGAGGATTGAGGATTGAGGATTGAAGATTGAGGATTGAGGATTGAGGATTGAGGATTGATGGTTGTGGATTGAGAACGAGGACTGAGGGTTGAGTGTTGATGCCTGAGGTCTGAGGATTGAGGATTGAGGATTGCGAACTGAGGATTGAGGATTGAGGATTGAAGGTTGAGGATTGGGTATTGAGGATTGAAGAATGAGGATTGAAGAATGAGGTTTGGGGATTGAGTATTGGGTATTGAGGATTGAATATTGAGTATTGAGGATTGAATATTGATGATTGAGGATTGAGGATTGAGGATTGAGGATTGAAGATAGAAGATTGAGTATTGAGGATTGAAGATTGAGGATTGAGGATTGAGGATTGAGGATTGAAGATTAAGATTGAGGATTGAGGATTGAGGATTGAGGAGTGAGGATTGAGGATTGAGGATTGAAGATTGAGTATTGAGGATTGAAGATTGAGGATTGAGGATTGAGGATTGAGGATTGAGGATTGAAGATTGAGTACTGAGGATTGAAGATTAAGATTGAGGATTCAGGATTGAGGACTGAGGATGGAGGGTTGAGGATTGAATGTTCAGTATTGGGGATTGAAGATTGAGTATTGAGGATTGAGGATTGAACATTGAGGACTGAGTGTTGAGGGTTGAGTGATGAGAATTGATGTTTGTGGATAGAGATTTTAAGATTGCAGATTGAGTATTGAGTATTGAAAACTGTGAATTGAGTATCTTCTATTGAGGATTGAGGATTGACAACTGATTGTTGAGGACTGAGGGCTGAAGATTGAGGGTTCCGGGTTGAGGATTCAGAATTGAAATTTGAGGATTGAGGATTGAGGATTGAGGATTGAGGATTGAGGATTGAGGATTGAGGATTGAAGATTAAGATTGAGGATTGAGGATTGAGGATTGAGGAGTGAGGATTGAGGATTGAGGATTGAAGATTGAGTATTGAGGATTGAAGATTGAGGATTGAGGATTGAGGATTGAGGATTGAGGATTGAAGATTGAGTACTGAGGATTGAAGATTAAGATTGAGGATTCAGGATTGAGGACTGAGGATGGAGGGTTGAGGATTGAATGTTCAGTATTGGGGATTGAAGATTGAGTATTGAGGATTGAGGATTGAACATTGAGGACTGAGTGTTGAGGGTTGAGTGATGAGAATTGATGTTTGTGGATAGAGATTTTAAGATTGCAGATTGAGTATTGAGTATTGAAAACTGTGAATTGAGTATCTTCTATTGAGGATTGAGGATTGACAACTGATTGTTGAGGACTGAGGGCTGAAGATTGAGGGTTCCGGGTTGAGGATTCAGAATTGAAATTTGAGGATTGAGGATTGAGGATTGAGGATTGAGGATTGAGGATTGAGGATTGAGGGTTGGGGATTAAGGATTGAAGATTGAGTATTGAGGATTGAAGGTTGAGGATTGTGGATTGAGGATCGAGGATTGAGGCTTGAATATTGAGGATTGGGGACTGAGTGTTGAGGGTTGAGTGATGAGAATTGATGTTTGTGGATAGAGATCTGAAGATTGCAGGTTGAGTATTGAGTATTGAAATCTGTGAAATCATGATATTCTATTGAGGATTGAGGATGGACCACTGATTGTTGAGGACTGAGGGCTGAAGATTGAGGATTCAGGATTGAGGATTCAGGATTGAGGTTTGAGGACTGAGGATTGAGGATTGAGGATTGAGGATTGAGGATTGAGGATTGAGAATTGAGGATTGAGGATTGAGGATTGAAGATTGAGGATTGGCTGTTGAGGATTGAACATTGAGGATTGAGGATTGAGGATTGAGGATTGAGGATTGAGGATTGAGGATTGAAGATTGAGCATTGAGGATTGAGTATTGAGGATTCAGGATTGAAGATTGAGTATTGAGGATTGAAGGTTGAGGATTGTGGATTGAGGATTGAGGATTGAGGATTGAATATTGAGGATTGGGGATTGAGTGTTGAGGGTTGAGTGATGAGAATTGATGTTTGTGGATAGAGATTTGAAGATTGCAGATTGAGTATTGAGTATTGAAAACTGTGAATTGATGATATTCTATTGAGGATTGAGGATTGACAACTGATTGTTGAGGACTGAGGGCTGAAGGTTGAGGATTCAGGATTGAGGATTCAGGATTGAGGTTTGAGGACTGAGGATTGAGGATTGAGGATTGAGGATTGAGGATTGAGGATTGAGAATTGAGAATTGAGTATTGAGGATTGAAGATTGAGGATTGGCTGTTGAGGATTGAACATTGAGGACTGAGGATTGAGGATTGAGGATTGAATATTGATGAATGAAGATTGAGGATTGAGGATTGAATGTCGTGGATTGAGGACGAGGACTGAGGGTTGATTATTGATACTTGATGCCAGAGCATTGAGGATTGAGGGTTGCGAACTGACGATTGAGGATTTAAGATTGAGGATTGGGTATTGAGGATTGAAGAATGAGGATTGAGGATTGAGGACAGAGGATTGAGGATTGAAGATTGAGTATTGAGGTTGAAGATTGACGATTGAGGATTGAGGATTGAGGATTGAGGATTGAGGATTGAGGATTGAGGATTGAAGATTGAGTATTGAGGATTGAAGATTGAGGATTGAGGATTGAGGATTGAGGATTGAAGATTAAGATTGAGGATTGAGGATTGAGGATTGAGGATTGAGGATTGAGGATTGAGGATTGAGGATTGAAGATTGAGTATTGAGGGTTGAAGATTGAGGATTGAGGATTGAGGATTGAGGATTGAGGATTGAAGATTGAGTACTGAGGATTGAAGATTAAGATTGAGGATTGAGGATTGAGGACTGAGGATGGAGGATTGAGGATTGAAGGTTCAGTATTGAGGATTGAAGATTGAGTATTGAGGATTGAGGATTGAACATTGAGGACTGAGTGTTGAGGGTTGAGTGATGAGAATTGATGTTTGTGGATAGAGATTTGAAGATTGCAGATCGAGTATTGAGTTTTGAAAACTGTGAATTGAGTATATTCTATTGAGGATTGAGGATTGACAACTGATTGTTGAGGACTGAGGGCTGAAGATTGAGGGTTCCGGATTGAGGATTCAGAATTGAAATTTGAGGACTGAGCATTGAGGATTGAAGATTGAGTATTGAAGATTGAAGATTGAGAATTGAGGATTGAGGATTGAGGATTGAGGATGAGGGCTGAGGGTTGAGGTCTGAGGATTGAGGATTGAGGATTGAGAATTGAGGATTGAGGATTGAGGATTGAAGATTGAGGATTGGGTATTGAGGATTGAGGATTGAGGATTGAAGATTGAGGATAGGGTATTGAGGATTGAAGAATCAAGATTGAGGATTGAGGATTGAGGATTGAGGATTCAATATTGAGTATTGAGGATTGAAGATCGACTATTGAGGATTGACGATTGAGGATTGAGGATTGAGGATTGAGGATTGAAGATTGAGTATTGAGGATTGAAGATTGAGGATTGAGGATTGAAGGTTGAGGATTGTTGATTGAGGATTGAGGATTGAGGATTGAATATTGAGGATTGGGGACTGAGTGTAGAGGGTTGAGTGATGAGAATTGATGTTTGTGGATAGAGATTTGAAGATTACAGATTGAGTATTGAGTATTGAAAACTGTGAATTGATGATATTCTATTGAGGATTGAGGATTGACAACTGATTGTTGAGGACTGAGGGCTCAAGGTTGAGGATTCAGGATTGAGGATTCAGGATTGAGGTTTGTGGTGAGAGGACTGAGGGTTGAGGATTGAGGATTGAGAATTGAGGATTGAGGATTGAGGATTGAAGATTGAGGATTGGCTGTTGAGGATGGAACATTGAGGATTGAGGAGTGAGGATTGAGGATTGAGGATTGAAAGTTGAATATTGATGATTGAAGATTGAGGATTGAGGATTGAGGGTTGTGGATTGAGAACGAGGACTGGGGGTTGAGTGTTGATGCCTGAGGTCTGAGGATTGAGAATTGAGGATTGCGAACTGAGAATTGAGGATTGCGAACTGAGGATTGAGGATTGAGGATTGAAGATTGAGGATTGGGTATTGAGGATTGAAGAATGAGGATTGAAGAATGAGGATTGGGGATTGAGTATTGAGGATTGAGGATTGAATATTGAGTATTGAGGATTGAATATTGAGGATTGAGGATTGAGGATTGAGGATTGAGGATTGAGGATTGAGGATTGAGGATTGAGGATTGAAGATTGAGTACTGAGGATTGAGGATTGAGGATTGAGGAATGAGGATTGAGGATTGAGGATTGAGGATTGAGGATTGAGGATTGAAGATTGAGTATTGAGGATTGAAGATTGAGGATTGAGGATTGAGGATTGAGTATTGAGGATTGAGGATTGAAGATTGAGTACTGAGGATTGAAGATTAAGATTGAGGATTGAGGATTGAGCACTGAGGATGGAGGATTGAGGATTGAAGATTGAAGATTGAGTATTGAGGATTGAAGATTGAGGATTGAGGATTGAGGATTGAGGATTGAGGATTGAGGATTGAAGATTGAGGATTGGGTATTGAGGATTGAGGATTGAGGATTGAAGATTGAGGATAGGGTATTGAGGATTGAAGAATCATGATTGAGGATTGAGGATTGAGGATTGAGGATTCAATATTGAGTATTGAGGATTGAAGATCGACTATTGAGGATTGACGATTGAGGATTGAGGATTGAGGATTGAGGATTGAAGATTGAGTATTGAGGATTGAAGATTGAGGATTGAGGATTGAGGATTGAGGATTGAGGATTGAAGATTAAGATTGAGGATTGAGGATTGAGGATTGAGGATTGAGGATTGAGGATTGAGGATTGAAGATTGAGTATTGAGGATTGAAGATTGAGGATTGAGGATTGAGTATTGAGGATTGAGGATTGAAGATTGAGTACTGAGGATTGAAGATTAAGATTGAGGATTGAGGATTGAGCACTGAGGATGGAGGATTGAGGATTGAAGGTTCAGTATTGAGGATTGAAGATTGAGTATTGAGGATTGAGGATTGAACATTGAGGATAGGGTATTGAGGATTGAAGAATCAAGATTGAGGATTGAGGATTGAATGTCGTGGATTGAGGACGAGGACTGAGGGTTGATTATTGATACTTGATGCCAGAGCATTGAGGATTGAGGGTTGCGAACTGACGATTGAGGATTTAAGATTGAGGATTGGGTATTGAGGATTGAAGAATGAGGATTGAGGATTGAGGACAGAGGATTGAGGATTGAAGATTGAGTATTGAGGTTGAAGATTGACGATTGAGGATTGAGGATTGAGGATTGAGGATTGAGGATTGAGGATTGAGGATTGAAGATTGAGTATTGAGGATTGAAGATTGAGGATTGAGGATTGAGGATTGAGGATTGAAGATTAAGATTGAGGATTGAGGATTGAGGATTGAGGATTGAGGATTGAGGATTGAGGATTGAGGATTGAAGATTGAGTATTGAGGGTTGAAGATTGAGGATTGAGGATTGAGGATTGAGGATTGAGGATTGAAGATTGAGTACTGAGGATTGAAGATTAAGATTGAGGATTGAGGATTGAGGACTGAGGATGGAGGATTGAGGATTGAAGGTTCAGTATTGAGGATTGAAGATTGAGTATTGAGGATTGAGGATTGAACATTGAGGACTGAGTGTTGAGGGTTGAGTGATGAGAATTGATGTTTGTGGATAGAGATTTGAAGATTGCAGATCGAGTATTGAGTTTTGAAAACTGTGAATTGAGTATATTCTATTGAGGATTGAGGATTGACAACTGATTGTTGAGGACTGAGGGCTGAAGATTGAGGGTTCCGGATTGAGGATTCAGAATTGAAATTTGAGGACTGAGCATTGAGGATTGAAGATTGAGTATTGAAGATTGAAGATTGAGAATTGAGGATTGAGGATTGAGGATTGAGGATGAGGGCTGAGGGTTGAGGTCTGAGGATTGAGGATTGAGGATTGAGAATTGAGGATTGAGGATTGAGGATTGAAGATTGAGGATTGGGTATTGAGGATTGAGGATTGAGGATTGAAGATTGAGGATAGGGTATTGAGGATTGAAGAATCAAGATTGAGGATTGAGGATTGAGGATTGAGGATTCAATATTGAGTATTGAGGATTGAAGATCGACTATTGAGGATTGACGATTGAGGATTGAGGATTGAGGATTGAGGATTGAAGATTGAGTATTGAGGATTGAAGATTGAGGATTGAGGATTGAAGGTTGAGGATTGTTGATTGAGGATTGAGGATTGAGGATTGAATATTGAGGATTGGGGACTGAGTGTAGAGGGTTGAGTGATGAGAATTGATGTTTGTGGATAGAGATTTGAAGATTACAGATTGAGTATTGAGTATTGAAAACTGTGAATTGATGATATTCTATTGAGGATTGAGGATTGACAACTGATTGTTGAGGACTGAGGGCTCAAGGTTGAGGATTCAGGATTGAGGATTCAGGATTGAGGTTTGTGGAGAGAGGACTGAGGGTTGAGGATTGAGGATTGAGAATTGAGGATTGAGGATTGAGGATTGAAGATTGAGGATTGGCTGTTGAGGATGGAACATTGAGGATTGAGGAGTGAGGATTGAGGATTGAGGATTGAAAGTTGAATATTGATGATTGAAGATTGAGGATTGAGGATTGAGGGTTGTGGATTGAGAACGAGGACTGGGGGTTGAGTGTTGATGCCTGAGGTCTGAGGATTGAGAATTGAGGATTGCGAACTGAGAATTGAGGATTGCGAACTGAGGATTGAGGATTGAGGATTGAAGATTGAGGATTGGGTATTGAGGATTGAAGAATGAGGATTGAAGAATGAGGATTGGGGATTGAGTATTGAGGATTGAGGATTGAATATTGAGTATTGAGGATTGAATATTGAGGATTGAGGATTGAGGATTGAGGATTGAGGATTGAGGATTGAGGATTGAGGATTGAGGATTGAAGATTGAGTACTGAGGATTGAGGATTGAGGATTGAGGAATGAGGATTGAGGATTGAGGATTGAGGATTGAGGATTGAGGATTGAAGATTGAGTATTGAGGATTGAAGATTGAGGATTGAGGATTGAGGATTGAGTATTGAGGATTGAGGATTGAAGATTGAGTACTGAGGATTGAAGATTAAGATTGAGGATTGAGGATTGAGCACTGAGGATGGAGGATTGAGGATTGAAGATTGAAGATTGAGTATTGAGGATTGAAGATTGAGGATTGAGGATTGAGGATTGAGGATTGAGGATTGAGGATTGAAGATTGAGGATTGGGTATTGAGGATTGAGGATTGAGGATTGAAGATTGAGGATAGGGTATTGAGGATTGAAGAATCATGATTGAGGATTGAGGATTGAGGATTGAGGATTGAAGACTGAGGATCGGGTATTGAGGATTGAACATTGAGGATTGAGGATTGAGGATTGAGGATTGAGGATTGAGGATTGAAGGTTGAATATTGATGAATGAAGATTGAGGATTGAAGGTTGAATATTGATGAATGAAGATTGAGGATTGAGGATTGAAGCTCGTGGATTGAGGACGAGGACTGAGGGTTGAGTATTGATACTTGAGGCCTGAGTATTGAGGATTGAGGATTGCGAATTGAGGATTGAGGATTTAAGATTGAGGATTGGGTATTGAGGATTGAAGAATGAGGATTGAGCATTGAGGGCAGAGGATTGAGGATTGAAGATTGAATATTGAGGATTGAAGATTGACGATTGAGGTTTGAGCATTGAGGATTGAGGATTGAGGATTGAGGATTGAGGATTGAAGATTGAGTATTCAGGATTGAAGATTGAGGATTGAGGATTGAGGATTGAGGATTGAGGATTGAGGATTGAAGATTGAGTACTGAGGACTGAAGATTAAGATTGAGGATTGAGGATTGAGGATTGAGGATTGAGGATTGAGGATTGAAGATTGAGTATTGAGGACTGAAGATTGAGGATTGAGGATTGAGGATTGAGGGTTGAAGATTGAGGATTGGGTATTGAGGATTCAAGAATGAGGATTGAGGATTGAGGATTGAGGATTGAGGATTGAAGATTGAGTATTGAGGATTGAAGATCGAGGATTGAGGATTGAGGATTGAGTATTGAGGATTGAGGATTGAAGGTGGAGGATTGTGGATTGAGGATTGAGGATTGAGCATTGAATATTGAGGATTGGCGACTGAGTGTTGAGGGTTGAATGATGAGAATTGATGTTTGTGGATAGACATTTGAAGATTGCAGATTGAGTATTGAGTATTGAAAACTGTGAATTGATGATATTCTATTGAGGATTGAGGATTGACAACTGATTGTTGAGGACTGAGGGCTGAAGCTTGAGGATTCAGGATTGAGGATTCAGGATTGAGGTTTGAGGAGAGAGGACTGAGGATTGAGGATTGAGGATTGAGAATTGAGGATTGAGGATTGAGGATTGAAGATTGAGGATTGGCTGTTGAGTATTGAACATTGAGGATTGAGGATTGAGTATTGAGGATTGAGGATTGAAGGTTGAATATTGATGAATGAAGATTGAGGAATGAGGATTGAGGGTTGTGGATTGAGAACGAGGACTGAGGGTTGAGTGTTGATGCCTGAGGTCTGAGGATTGAGGATTGAGGATTGCGAACTGAGGATAGAGGATTGAGGATTGAAGGTTGAGGATTGGGTATTGAGGATTGAAGAATGAGGATTGAAGAATGAGGTTTGGGGATTGAGTATTGAGTATTGAGTATTGAATATTGAGTATTGAGGATTGAATATTGATGATTGAGGACTGAGGGTTGAGGATTGAGGATTGAAGATTGAGTATTGAGGATTGAGGATTGAGGATTGAGGATTGAGGATTGAGGATTGAGGATTGAGGATTGAAGATTGAGGATTGAGGATTGAGGATTGAGGATTGATGGTTGTGGATTGAGAACGAGGACTGAGGGTTGAGTGTTGATGCCTGAGGTCTGAGGATTGAGGATTGAGGATTGCGAACTGAGGATTGAGGATTGAGGATTGAAGGTTGAGGATTGGGTATTGAGGATTGAAGAATGAGGATTGAAGAATGAGGTTTGGGGATTGAGTATTGGGTATTGAGGATTGAATATTGAGTATTGAGGATTGAATATTGATGATTGAGGATTGAGGATTGAGGATTGAGGATTGAAGATAGAAGATTGAGTATTGAGGATTGAAGATTGAGGATTGAGGATTGAGGATTGAGGATTGAAGATTAAGATTGAGGATTGAGGATTGAGGATTGAGGAGTGAGGATTGAGGATTGAGGATTGAAGATTGAGTATTGAGGATTGAAGATTGAGGATTGAGGATTGAGGATTGAGGATTGAGGATTGAAGATTGAGTACTGAGGATTGAAGATTAAGATTGAGGATTCAGGATTGAGGACTGAGGATGGAGGGTTGAGGATTGAATGTTCAGTATTGGGGATTGAAGATTGAGTATTGAGGATTGAGGATTGAACATTGAGGACTGAGTGTTGAGGGTTGAGTGATGAGAATTGATGTTTGTGGATAGAGATTTTAAGATTGCAGATTGAGTATTGAGTATTGAAAACTGTGAATTGAGTATCTTCTATTGAGGATTGAGGATTGACAACTGATTGTTGAGGACTGAGGGCTGAAGATTGAGGGTTCCGGGTTGAGGATTCAGAATTGAAATTTGAGGATTGAGGATTGAGGATTGAGGATTGAGGATTGAGGATTGAGGATTGAGGATTGAAGATTAAGATTGAGGATTGAGGATTGAGGATTGAGGAGTGAGGATTGAGGATTGAGGATTGAAGATTGAGTATTGAGGATTGAAGATTGAGGATTGAGGATTGAGGATTGAGGATTGAGGATTGAAGATTGAGTACTGAGGATTGAAGATTAAGATTGAGGATTCAGGATTGAGGACTGAGGATGGAGGGTTGAGGATTGAATGTTCAGTATTGGGGATTGAAGATTGAGTATTGAGGATTGAGGATTGAACATTGAGGACTGAGTGTTGAGGGTTGAGTGATGAGAATTGATGTTTGTGGATAGAGATTTTAAGATTGCAGATTGAGTATTGAGTATTGAAAACTGTGAATTGAGTATCTTCTATTGAGGATTGAGGATTGACAACTGATTGTTGAGGACTGAGGGCTGAAGATTGAGGGTTCCGGGTTGAGGATTCAGAATTGAAATTTGAGGATTGAGGATTGAGGATTGAGGATTGAGGATTGAGGATTGAGGATTGAGGGTTGGGGATTAAGGATTGAAGATTGAGTATTGAGGATTGAAGGTTGAGGATTGTGGATTGAGGATCGAGGATTGAGGCTTGAATATTGAGGATTGGGGACTGAGTGTTGAGGGTTGAGTGATGAGAATTGATGTTTGTGGATAGAGATCTGAAGATTGCAGGTTGAGTATTGAGTATTGAAATCTGTGAAATCATGATATTCTATTGAGGATTGAGGATGGACCACTGATTGTTGAGGACTGAGGGCTGAAGATTGAGGATTCAGGATTGAGGATTCAGGATTGAGGTTTGAGGACTGAGGATTGAGGATTGAGGATTGAGGATTGAGGATTGAGGATTGAGAATTGAGGATTGAGGATTGAGGATTGAAGATTGAGGATTGGCTGTTGAGGATTGAACATTGAGGATTGAGGATTGAGGATTGAGGATTGAGGATTGAGGATTGAGGATTGAAGATTGAGCATTGAGGATTGAGTATTGAGGATTCAGGATTGAAGATTGAGTATTGAGGATTGAAGGTTGAGGATTGTGGATTGAGGATTGAGGATTGAGGATTGAATATTGAGGATTGGGGATTGAGTGTTGAGGGTTGAGTGATGAGAATTGATGTTTGTGGATAGAGATTTGAAGATTGCAGATTGAGTATTGAGTATTGAAAACTGTGAATTGATGATATTCTATTGAGGATTGAGGATTGACAACTGATTGTTGAGGACTGAGGGCTGAAGGTTGAGGATTCAGGATTGAGGATTCAGGATTGAGGTTTGAGGACTGAGGATTGAGGATTGAGGATTGAGGATTGAGGATTGAGGATTGAGAATTGAGAATTGAGTATTGAGGATTGAAGATTGAGGATTGGCTGTTGAGGATTGAACATTGAGGACTGAGGATTGAGGATTGAGGATTGAATATTGATGAATGAAGATTGAGGATTGAGGATTGAATGTCGTGGATTGAGGACGAGGACTGAGGGTTGATTATTGATACTTGATGCCAGAGCATTGAGGATTGAGGGTTGCGAACTGACGATTGAGGATTTAAGATTGAGGATTGGGTATTGAGGATTGAAGAATGAGGATTGAGGATTGAGGACAGAGGATTGAGGATTGAAGATTGAGTATTGAGGTTGAAGATTGACGATTGAGGATTGAGGATTGAGGATTGAGGATTGAGGATTGAGGATTGAGGATTGAAGATTGAGTATTGAGGATTGAAGATTGAGGATTGAGGATTGAGGATTGAGGATTGAAGATTAAGATTGAGGATTGAGGATTGAGGATTGAGGATTGAGGATTGAGGATTGAGGATTGAGGATTGAAGATTGAGTATTGAGGGTTGAAGATTGAGGATTGAGGATTGAGGATTGAGGATTGAGGATTGAAGATTGAGTACTGAGGATTGAAGATTAAGATTGAGGATTGAGGATTGAGGACTGAGGATGGAGGATTGAGGATTGAAGGTTCAGTATTGAGGATTGAAGATTGAGTATTGAGGATTGAGGATTGAACATTGAGGACTGAGTGTTGAGGGTTGAGTGATGAGAATTGATGTTTGTGGATAGAGATTTGAAGATTGCAGATCGAGTATTGAGTTTTGAAAACTGTGAATTGAGTATATTCTATTGAGGATTGAGGATTGACAACTGATTGTTGAGGACTGAGGGCTGAAGATTGAGGGTTCCGGATTGAGGATTCAGAATTGAAATTTGAGGACTGAGCATTGAGGATTGAAGATTGAGTATTGAAGATTGAAGATTGAGAATTGAGGATTGAGGATTGAGGATTGAGGATGAGGGCTGAGGGTTGAGGTCTGAGGATTGAGGATTGAGGATTGAGAATTGAGGATTGAGGATTGAGGATTGAAGATTGAGGATTGGGTATTGAGGATTGAGGATTGAGGATTGAAGATTGAGGATAGGGTATTGAGGATTGAAGAATCAAGATTGAGGATTGAGGATTGAGGATTGAGGATTCAATATTGAGTATTGAGGATTGAAGATCGACTATTGAGGATTGACGATTGAGGATTGAGGATTGAGGATTGAGGATTGAAGATTGAGTATTGAGGATTGAAGATTGAGGATTGAGGATTGAAGGTTGAGGATTGTTGATTGAGGATTGAGGATTGAGGATTGAATATTGAGGATTGGGGACTGAGTGTAGAGGGTTGAGTGATGAGAATTGATGTTTGTGGATAGAGATTTGAAGATTACAGATTGAGTATTGAGTATTGAAAACTGTGAATTGATGATATTCTATTGAGGATTGAGGATTGACAACTGATTGTTGAGGACTGAGGGCTCAAGGTTGAGGATTCAGGATTGAGGATTCAGGATTGAGGTTTGTGGTGAGAGGACTGAGGGTTGAGGATTGAGGATTGAGAATTGAGGATTGAGGATTGAGGATTGAAGATTGAGGATTGGCTGTTGAGGATGGAACATTGAGGATTGAGGAGTGAGGATTGAGGATTGAGGATTGAAAGTTGAATATTGATGATTGAAGATTGAGGATTGAGGATTGAGGGTTGTGGATTGAGAACGAGGACTGGGGGTTGAGTGTTGATGCCTGAGGTCTGAGGATTGAGAATTGAGGATTGCGAACTGAGAATTGAGGATTGCGAACTGAGGATTGAGGATTGAGGATTGAAGATTGAGGATTGGGTATTGAGGATTGAAGAATGAGGATTGAAGAATGAGGATTGGGGATTGAGTATTGAGGATTGAGGATTGAATATTGAGTATTGAGGATTGAATATTGAGGATTGAGGATTGAGGATTGAGGATTGAGGATTGAGGATTGAGGATTGAGGATTGAGGATTGAAGATTGAGTACTGAGGATTGAGGATTGAGGATTGAGGAATGAGGATTGAGGATTGAGGATTGAGGATTGAGGATTGAGGATTGAAGATTGAGTATTGAGGATTGAAGATTGAGGATTGAGGATTGAGGATTGAGTATTGAGGATTGAGGATTGAAGATTGAGTACTGAGGATTGAAGATTAAGATTGAGGATTGAGGATTGAGCACTGAGGATGGAGGATTGAGGATTGAAGATTGAAGATTGAGTATTGAGGATTGAAGATTGAGGATTGAGGATTGAGGATTGAGGATTGAGGATTGAGGATTGAAGATTGAGGATTGGGTATTGAGGATTGAGGATTGAGGATTGAAGATTGAGGATAGGGTATTGAGGATTGAAGAATCATGATTGAGGATTGAGGATTGAGGATTGAGGATTCAATATTGAGTATTGAGGATTGAAGATCGACTATTGAGGATTGACGATTGAGGATTGAGGATTGAGGATTGAGGATTGAAGATTGAGTATTGAGGATTGAAGATTGAGGATTGAGGATTGAGGATTGAGGATTGAGGATTGAAGATTAAGATTGAGGATTGAGGATTGAGGATTGAGGATTGAGGATTGAGGATTGAGGATTGAAGATTGAGTATTGAGGATTGAAGATTGAGGATTGAGGATTGAGTATTGAGGATTGAGGATTGAAGATTGAGTACTGAGGATTGAAGATTAAGATTGAGGATTGAGGATTGAGCACTGAGGATGGAGGATTGAGGATTGAAGGTTCAGTATTGAGGATTGAAGATTGAGTATTGAGGATTGAGGATTGAACATTGAGGATAGGGTATTGAGGATTGAAGAATCAAGATTGAGGATTGAGGATTGAATGTCGTGGATTGAGGACGAGGACTGAGGGTTGATTATTGATACTTGATGCCAGAGCATTGAGGATTGAGGGTTGCGAACTGACGATTGAGGATTTAAGATTGAGGATTGGGTATTGAGGATTGAAGAATGAGGATTGAGGATTGAGGACAGAGGATTGAGGATTGAAGATTGAGTATTGAGGTTGAAGATTGACGATTGAGGATTGAGGATTGAGGATTGAGGATTGAGGATTGAGGATTGAGGATTGAAGATTGAGTATTGAGGATTGAAGATTGAGGATTGAGGATTGAGGATTGAGGATTGAAGATTAAGATTGAGGATTGAGGATTGAGGATTGAGGATTGAGGATTGAGGATTGAGGATTGAGGATTGAAGATTGAGTATTGAGGGTTGAAGATTGAGGATTGAGGATTGAGGATTGAGGATTGAGGATTGAAGATTGAGTACTGAGGATTGAAGATTAAGATTGAGGATTGAGGATTGAGGACTGAGGATGGAGGATTGAGGATTGAAGGTTCAGTATTGAGGATTGAAGATTGAGTATTGAGGATTGAGGATTGAACATTGAGGACTGAGTGTTGAGGGTTGAGTGATGAGAATTGATGTTTGTGGATAGAGATTTGAAGATTGCAGATCGAGTATTGAGTTTTGAAAACTGTGAATTGAGTATATTCTATTGAGGATTGAGGATTGACAACTGATTGTTGAGGACTGAGGGCTGAAGATTGAGGGTTCCGGATTGAGGATTCAGAATTGAAATTTGAGGACTGAGCATTGAGGATTGAAGATTGAGTATTGAAGATTGAAGATTGAGAATTGAGGATTGAGGATTGAGGATTGAGGATGAGGGCTGAGGGTTGAGGTCTGAGGATTGAGGATTGAGGATTGAGAATTGAGGATTGAGGATTGAGGATTGAAGATTGAGGATTGGGTATTGAGGATTGAGGATTGAGGATTGAAGATTGAGGATAGGGTATTGAGGATTGAAGAATCAAGATTGAGGATTGAGGATTGAGGATTGAGGATTCAATATTGAGTATTGAGGATTGAAGATCGACTATTGAGGATTGACGATTGAGGATTGAGGATTGAGGATTGAGGATTGAAGATTGAGTATTGAGGATTGAAGATTGAGGATTGAGGATTGAAGGTTGAGGATTGTTGATTGAGGATTGAGGATTGAGGATTGAATATTGAGGATTGGGGACTGAGTGTAGAGGGTTGAGTGATGAGAATTGATGTTTGTGGATAGAGATTTGAAGATTACAGATTGAGTATTGAGTATTGAAAACTGTGAATTGATGATATTCTATTGAGGATTGAGGATTGACAACTGATTGTTGAGGACTGAGGGCTCAAGGTTGAGGATTCAGGATTGAGGATTCAGGATTGAGGTTTGTGGAGAGAGGACTGAGGGTTGAGGATTGAGGATTGAGAATTGAGGATTGAGGATTGAGGATTGAAGATTGAGGATTGGCTGTTGAGGATGGAACATTGAGGATTGAGGAGTGAGGATTGAGGATTGAGGATTGAAAGTTGAATATTGATGATTGAAGATTGAGGATTGAGGATTGAGGGTTGTGGATTGAGAACGAGGACTGGGGGTTGAGTGTTGATGCCTGAGGTCTGAGGATTGAGAATTGAGGATTGCGAACTGAGAATTGAGGATTGCGAACTGAGGATTGAGGATTGAGGATTGAAGATTGAGGATTGGGTATTGAGGATTGAAGAATGAGGATTGAAGAATGAGGATTGGGGATTGAGTATTGAGGATTGAGGATTGAATATTGAGTATTGAGGATTGAATATTGAGGATTGAGGATTGAGGATTGAGGATTGAGGATTGAGGATTGAGGATTGAGGATTGAGGATTGAAGATTGAGTACTGAGGATTGAGGATTGAGGATTGAGGAATGAGGATTGAGGATTGAGGATTGAGGATTGAGGATTGAGGATTGAAGATTGAGTATTGAGGATTGAAGATTGAGGATTGAGGATTGAGGATTGAGTATTGAGGATTGAGGATTGAAGATTGAGTACTGAGGATTGAAGATTAAGATTGAGGATTGAGGATTGAGCACTGAGGATGGAGGATTGAGGATTGAAGATTGAAGATTGAGTATTGAGGATTGAAGATTGAGGATTGAGGATTGAGGATTGAGGATTGAGGATTGAGGATTGAAGATTGAGGATTGGGTATTGAGGATTGAGGATTGAGGATTGAAGATTGAGGATAGGGTATTGAGGATTGAAGAATCATGATTGAGGATTGAGGATTGAGGATTGAGGATTCAATATTGAGTATTGAGGATTGAAGATCGACTATTGAGGATTGACGATTGAGGATTGAGGATTGAGGATTGAGGATTGAAGATTGAGTATTGAGGATTGAAGATTGAGGATTGAGGATTGAGGATTGAGGATTGAGGATTGAAGATTAAGATTGAGGATTGAGGATTGAGGATTGAGGATTGAGGATTGAGGATTGAGGATTGAAGATTGAGTATTGAGGATTGAAGATTGAGGATTGAGGATTGAGTATTGAGGATTGAGGATTGAAGATTGAGTACTGAGGATTGAAGATTAAGATTGAGGATTGAGGATTGAGCACTGAGGATGGAGGATTGAGGATTGAAGGTTCAGTATTGAGGATTGAAGATTGAGTATTGAGGATTGAGGATTGAACATTGAGGATAGGGTATTGAGGATTGAAGAATCAAGATTGAGGATTGAGGATTGAGGATTGAGGATTCAATATTGAGTATTGAGGATTGAAGATCGACTATTGAGGATTGACGATTGAGGATTGAGGATTGAGGATTGAGGATGAGGGCTGAGGGTTGAGGTCTGAGGATTGAGGATTGAGGATTGAGAATTGAGGATTGAGGATTGAGGATTGAAGATTGAGGATTGGGTATTGAGGATTGAGGATTGAGGATTGAAGATTGAGGATAGGGTATTGAGGATTGAAGAATCAAGATTGAGGATTGAGGATTGAGGATTGAGGATTCAATATTGAGTATTGAGGATTGAAGATCGACTATTGAGGATTGACGATTGAGGATTGAGGATTGAGGATTGAGGATTGAAGATTGAGTATTGAGGATTGAAGATTGAGGATTGAGGATTGAAGGTTGAGGATTGTTGATTGAGGATTGAGGATTGAGGATTGAGTATTGAGGATTGGGGACTGAGTGTAGAGGGTTGAGTGATGAGAATTGATGTTTGTGGATAGAGATTTGAAGATTACAGATTGTGTATTGAGTATTGAAAACTGTGAATTGATGATATTCTATTGAGGATTGAGGATT
The DNA here is from genome assembly GCF_051401765.1 of Calliopsis andreniformis. Lineage (NCBI taxonomy): Eukaryota > Metazoa > Arthropoda > Insecta > Hymenoptera > Andrenidae > Calliopsis > Calliopsis andreniformis. The sequence continues at coordinate 1,819,160 of NW_027480499.1, forward strand.
GACAACTGATTGTTGAGGACTGAGGGCTGAAGGTTGAGGATTCAGGATTGAGGATTCAGGATTGAGGTTTGTGGAGAGAGGACTGAGGGTTGAGGATTGAGGATTGAGAATTGAGGATTGAGGATTGAGGATTGAAGATTGAGGATTGGCTGTTGAGGATGGAACATTGAGGATTGAGGATTGAGGATTGAAGAATGAGGATTGGGGATTGAGTATTGAGGATTGAGGATTGAATATTGAGTATTGAGGATTGAATATTGAGGATTGAGGATTGAGGATTGAGGATTGAGGATTGAGGATTGAGGATTGAGGATTGAAGGTTGAATATTGATGAATGAAGATTGAGGATTGAAGGTTGAATATTGATGAATGAAGATTGAGGATTGAGGATTGAAGGTCGTGGATTGAGGACGAGGACTGAGGGTTGAGTATTGATACTTGAGGCCTGAGGATTGAGGATTGAGGATTTAAGATTGAGGATTGGGTATTGAGGATTGAAGAATGAGGATTGAGCATTGAGGGCAGAGGATTGAGGATTGAAGATTGAGTATTGAGGATTGAAGATTGACGATTGAGGATTGAGGATTGAGGATTGAGGATTGAGGATTGAGGATTGAGGATTGAAGATTGAGTATTCAGGATTGAAGATTGAGGATTGAGGATTGAGGATTGAGGATTGAGGATTGAGGATTGAAGATTGAGTACTGAGGACTGAAGATTAAGATTGAGGATTGAGGATTGAGGATTGAGGATTGGGGATTGAGGATTGAAGATTGAGTATTGAGGACTGAAGATTGAGGATTGAGGATTGAGGATTGAGGGTTGAAGATTGAGGATTGGGTATTGAGGATTCAAGAATGAGGATTGAGGATTGAGGATTGAGGATTGAGGATTGAAGATTGAGTATTGAGGTTTGAAGATCGAGGATTGAGAATTGAGGATTGAGTATTGAGGTTTGAGGATTGAAGGTTGAGGATTGTGGATTGAGGATTGAGGATTGAGCATTGAATATTGAGGATTGGCGACTGAGTGTTGAGGGTTGAATGATGAGAATTGATGTTTGTGGATAGAGATTTGAAGATTGCAGATTGAGTATTGAGTATTGAAAACTGTGAATTGATGATATTCTATTGAGGATTGAGGATTGACAACTGATTGTTGAGGACTCAGGGCTGAAACTTGAGGATTCAGTATTGAGGATTCAGGATTGAGGTTTGAGGAGAGAGGACTGAGGATTGAGGATTGAGGATTGAGAATTGAGGATTGAGGATTGAGGATTGAAGATTGAGGATTGGCTGTTGAGTATTGAACATTGAGGATTGAGGATTGAGTATTGAGGATTGAGGATTGAAGGTTGAATATTGATGAATGAAGATTGAGGAATGAGGATTGAGGGTTGTGGATTGAGAACGAGGACTGAGGGTTGAGTGTTGATGCCTGAGGTCTGAGGATTGAGGATTGAGGATTGCGAACTGAGGATTGAGGATTGAGGATTGAAGGTTGAGGATTGGGTATTGAGGATTGAAGAATGAGGATTGAAGAATGAGGTTTGGGGATTGAGTATTGAGTATTGAGTATCGAATATTGAGTATTGAGGATTGAATATTGATGATTGAGGACTGAGGATTGAGGATTGAGGATTGAAGATTGAGTATTGAGGATTGAGGATTGAGGATTGAGGATTGAGGATTGAGGATTGAGGATTGAAGATTGAGGATTGAGGATTGAGGATTGAGGATTGATGGTTGTGGATTGAGAACGAGGACTGAGGGTTGAGTGTTGATGCCTGAGGTCTGAGGATTGAGGATTGAGGATTGCGAACTGAGGATTGAGGATTGAGGATTGAAGGTTGAGGATTGGGTATTGAGGATTGAAAAATGAGGATTGAAGAATGAGGTTTGGGGATTGAGTATTGGGTATTGAGGATTGAATATTGAGTATTGAGGATTGAATATTGATGATTGAGGATTGAGGATTGAGGATTGAGGATTGAAGATTGAAGATTGAGTATTGAGGATTGAAGATTGAGGATTGAGGATTGAGGATTGAGGATTGAAGATTAAGATTGAGGATTGAGGATTGAGGATAGAGGAGTGAGGATTGAGGATTGAGGATTGAAGGTTGAGTATTGAGGATTGAAGATTGAGGATTGAGGATTGAGGATTGAGGATTGAGGATTGAAGATTGAGTACTGAGGATTGAAGATTAAGATTGAGGATTGAGGATTGAGGACTGAGGATGGAGGGTTGAGGATTGAATGTTCAGTATTGGGGATTGAAGATTGAGTATTGAGGATTGAGGATTGAACATTGAGGACTGAGTGTTGAGGGTTGAGTGATGAGAATTGATGTTTGTGGATAGAGATTTTAAGATTGCAGATTGAGTATTGAGTATTGAAAACTGTGAATTGAGTATCTTCTATTGAGGATTGAGGATTGACAACTGATTGTTGAGGACTGAGGGCTGAAGATTGAGGGTTCCGGGTTGAGGATTCAGAATTGAAATTTGAGGATTGAGGATTGAGGATTGAGGATTGAGGATTGAGGATTGAGGGTTGGGGATTAAGGATTGAAGATTGAGTATTGAGGATTGAAGGTTGAGGATTGTGGATTGAGGATCGAGGATTGAGGCTTGAATATTGAGGATTGGGGACTGAGTGTTGAGGGTTGAGTGATGAGAATTGATGTTTGTGGATAGAGATCTGAGGATTGCAGGTTGAGTATTGAGTATTGAAATCTGTGAAATCATGATATTCTATTGAGGATTGAGGATGGACCACTGTTTGTTGAGGACTGAGGGCTGAAGATTGAGGATTCAGGATTGAGGATTCAGGATTGAGGTTTGAGGACTGAGGATTGAGGATTGAGGATTGAGGATTGAGGATTGAGGATTGAGAATTGAGTATTGACGATTGAGGATTGAAGATTGAGGATTGGCTCTTGAGGATTGAACATTGAGGATTGAGGATTGAGGATTGAGGATTGAATATTGATGAATGAAGATTGAGGATTGAGGATTGAAGGTCGTGGATTGAGGACGAGGACTGAGGGTTTAGTATTGATACTTGAGGCCTGAGGATTGAGGATTGAGGATTGCGAATTGAGGATTGAGGATTTAAGGTTGAGGATTGGGTATTGAGGATTGGGTATTGAGGATTGAAGAATGAGGATTGAGGATTGAGGACAGAGGATTGAGGATTGAGGATTGAGTATTGAGGATTGAAGATTGACGATTGAGGATTGAGGATTGAGGATTGAGGATTGAGGATTGAGGATTGAGGATTGAAGATTGAGTATTGAGGATTGAAGATTGAGGATTGAGGATTGAGGAAAGAGGATTGAAGATTAAGATTGAGGATTGAGGATTGAGGATTGAGGACTGAGGATTGAGGATTGAGGATTGAAGATTGAGTATTGAGGATTGAAGATTGAGGATTGAGGATTGAGGATTGAGGATTGACGATTGAAGATTGAGTACTGAGTATTGAAGATTAAGATTGAGGATTGAGGATTGAGGACTGAGGATGGAGGATTGAGGATTGAGGATTGAGGATTGAGGATTGAGGATTGAAGATTGAGTATTGAGGATTGAAGATTGAGGATTGAGGATTGAGGATTGAGGATTGAAGATTAAGATTGAGGATTGAGGATTGAGGATTGAGGATTGAGGATTGAGGATTGAGGATTGAAGATTGAGCATTGAGGATTGAGTATTGAGGATTCAGGATTGAAGATTGAGTATTGAGGATTGAAGGTTGAGGATTGTGGATTGAGGATTGAGGATTGAGGATTGAATATTGAGGATTGGGGACTGAGTGTTGAGGGTTGAGTGATGAGAATTGATGTTTGTGGATAGAGATTTGAAGATTGCAGATTGAGTATTGAGTTTTGAAAACTGTGAATTGAGTATATTCTATTGAGGATTGAGGATTGACAACTGATTGTTGAGGACTGAGGGCTGAAGATTGAGGGTTCCGGATTGAGGATTCAGAATTGAAATTTGAGGACTGAGCATTGAGGATTGAAGATTGAGTATTGAAGATTGAAGATTGAGAATTGAGGATTGAGGATTGAGGATTGAGGATGAGGGCTGAGGGTTGAGGTCTGAGGATTGAGGATTGAGGATTGAGAATTGAGGATTGAGGATTGAGGATTGAAGATTGAGGATTGGGTATTGAGGATTGAGGATTGAGGATTGAAGATTGAGGATAGGGTATTGGGGATTGAAGAATCAAGATTGAGGATTGAGGATTGAGGATTGAGGATTCAATATTGAGTATTGAGGATTGAAGATCGACTATTGAGGATTGACGATTGAGGATTGAGGATTGAGGATTGAGGATTGAAGATTGAGTATTGAGGATTGAAGATTGAGGATTGAGGATTGAAGGTTGAGGATTGTTGATTGAGGATTGAGGATTGAGGATTGAATATTGAGGATTGGGGACTGAGTGTAGAGGGTTGAGTGATGAGAATTGATGTTTGTGGATAGAGATTTGAAGATTACAGATTGAGTATTGAGTATTGAAAACTGTGAATTGATGATATTCTATTGAGGATTGAGGATTGACAACTGATTGTTGAGGACTGAGGGCTCAAGGTTGAGGATTCAGGATTGAGGATTCAGGATTGAGGTTTGTGGAGAGAGGACTGAGGGTTGAGGATTGAGGATTGAGAATTGAGGATTGAGGATTGAGGATTGAAGATTGAGGATTGGCTGTTGAGGATGGAACATTGAGGATTGAGGAGTGAGGATTGAGGATTGAGGATTGAAAGTTGAATATTGATGATTGAAGATTGAGGATTGAGGATTGAGGGTTGTGGATTGAGAACGAGGACTGGGGGTTGAGTGTTGATGCCTGAGGTCTGAGGATTGAGAATTGAGGATTGCGAACTGAGAATTGAGGATTGCGAACTGAGGATTGAGGATTGAGGATTGAAGATTGAGGATTGGGTATTGAGGATTGAAGAATGAGGATTGAAGAATGAGGATTGGGGATTGAGTATTGAGGATTGAGGATTGAATATTGAGTATTGAGGATTGAATATTGAGGATTGAGGATTGAGGATTGAGGATTGAGGATTGAGGATTGAGGATTGAGGATTGAGGATTGAAGATTGAGTACTGAGGATTGAGGATTGAGGATTGAGGAATGAGGATTGAGGATTGAGGATTGAGGATTGAGGATTGAGGATTGAAGATTGAGTATTGAGGATTGAAGATTGAGGATTGAGGATTGAGGATTGAGTATTGAGGATTGAGGATTGAAGATTGAGTACTGAGGATTGAAGATTAAGATTGAGGATTGAGGATTGAGCACTGAGGATGGAGGATTGAGGATTGAAGATTGAAGATTGAGTATTGAGGATTGAAGATTGAGGATTGAGGATTGAGGATTGAGGATTGAGGATTGAGGATTGAAGATTGAGGATTGGGTATTGAGGATTGAGGATTGAGGATTGAAGATTGAGGATAGGGTATTGAGGATTGAAGAATCATGATTGAGGATTGAGGATTGAGGATTGAGGATTCAATATTGAGTATTGAGGATTGAAGATCGACTATTGAGGATTGACGATTGAGGATTGAGGATTGAGGATTGAGGATTGAAGATTGAGTATTGAGGATTGAAGATTGAGGATTGAGGATTGAGGATTGAGCATTGAGGATTGAAGATTAAGATTGAGGATTGAGGATTGAGGATTGAGGATTGAGGATTGAGGATTGAGGATTGAAGATTGAGTATTGAGGATTGAAGATTGAGGATTGAGGATTGAGTATTGAGGATTGAGGATTGAAGATTGAGTACTGAGGATTGAAGATTAAGATTGAGGATTGAGGATTGAGCACTGAGGATGGAGGATTGAGGATTGAAGGTTCAGTATTGAGGATTGAAGATTGAGTATTGAGGATTGAGGATTGAACATTGAGGATAGGGTATTGAGGATTGAAGAATCAAGATTGAGGATTGAGGATTGAGGATTGAGGATTCAATATTGAGTATTGAGGATTGAAGATCGACTATTGAGGATTGACGATTGAGGATTGAGGATTGAGGATTGAGGATGAGGGCTGAGGGTTGAGGTCTGAGGATTGAGGATTGAGGATTGAGAATTGAGGATTGAGGATTGAGGATTGAAGATTGAGGATTGGGTATTGAGGATTGAGGATTGAGGATTGAAGATTGAGGATAGGGTATTGAGGATTGAAGAATCAAGATTGAGGATTGAGGATTGAGGATTGAGGATTCAATATTGAGTATTGAGGATTGAAGATCGACTATTGAGGATTGACGATTGAGGATTGAGGATTGAGGATTGAGGATTGAAGATTGAGTATTGAGGATTGAAGATTGAGGATTGAGGATTGAAGGTTGAGGATTGTTGATTGAGGATTGAGGATTGAGGATTGAGTATTGAGGATTGGGGACTGAGTGTAGAGGGTTGAGTGATGAGAATTGATGTTTGTGGATAGAGATTTGAAGATTACAGATTGTGTATTGAGTATTGAAAACTGTGAATTGATGATATTCTATTGAGGATTGAGGATTGACAACTGATTGTTGAGGACTGAGGGCTGAAGGTTGAGGATTCAGGATTGAGGATTCAGGATTGAGGTTTGTGGAGAGAGGACTGAGGGTTGAGGATTGAGGATTGAGAATTGAGGATTGAGGATTGAGGATTGAAGATTGAGGATTGGCTGTTGAGGATGGAACATTGAGGATTGAGGATTGAGGATTGAAGAATGAGGATTGGGGATTGAGTATTGAGGATTGAGGATTGAATATTGAGTATTGAGGATTGAATATTGAGGATTGAGGATTGAGGATTGAGGATTGAGGATTGAGGATTGAGGATTGAGGATTGAAGGTTGAATATTGATGAATGAAGATTGAGGATTGAAGGTTGAATATTGATGAATGAAGATTGAGGATTGAGGATTGAAGGTCGTGGATTGAGGACGAGGACTGAGGGTTGAGTATTGATACTTGAGGCCTGAGGATTGAGGATTGAGGATTGCGAATTGAGGATTGAGGATTTAAGATTGAGGATTGGGTATTGAGGATTGAAGAATGAGGATTGAGCATTGAGGGCAGAGGATTGAGGATTGAAGATTGAGTATTGAGGATTGAAGATTGACGATTGAGGATTGAGGATTGAGGATTGAGGATTGAGGATTGAGGATTGAGGATTGAAGATTGAGTATTCAGGATTGAAGATTGAGGATTGAGGATTGAGGATTGAGGATTGAGGATTGAGGATTGAAGATTGAGTACTGAGGACTGAAGATTAAGATTGAGGATTGAGGATTGAGGATTGAGGATTGGGGATTGAGGATTGAAGATTGAGTATTGAGGACTGAAGATTGAGGATTGAGGATTGAGGATTGAGGGTTGAAGATTGAGGATTGGGTATTGAGGATTCAAGAATGAGGATTGAGGATTGAGGATTGAGGATTGAGGATTGAAGATTGAGTATTGAGGTTTGAAGATCGAGGATTGAGAATTGAGGATTGAGTATTGAGGTTTGAGGATTGAAGGTTGAGGATTGTGGATTGAGGATTGAGGATTGAGCATTGAATATTGAGGATTGGCGACTGAGTGTTGAGGGTTGAATGATGAGAATTGATGTTTGTGGATAGAGATTTGAAGATTGCAGATTGAGTATTGAGTATTGAAAACTGTGAATTGATGATATTCTATTGAGGATTGAGGATTGACAACTGATTGTTGAGGACTCAGGGCTGAAACTTGAGGATTCAGTATTGAGGATTCAGGATTGAGGTTTGAGGAGAGAGGACTGAGGATTGAGGATTGAGGATTGAGAATTGAGGATTGAGGATTGAGGATTGAAGATTGAGGATTGGCTGTTGAGTATTGAACATTGAGGATTGAGGATTGAGTATTGAGGATTGAGGATTGAAGGTTGAATATTGATGAATGAAGATTGAGGAATGAGGATTGAGGGTTGTGGATTGAGAACGAGGACTGAGGGTTGAGTGTTGATGCCTGAGGTCTGAGGATTGAGGATTGAGGATTGCGAACTGAGGATTGAGGATTGAGGATTGAAGGTTGAGGATTGGGTATTGAGGATTGAAGAATGAGGATTGAAGAATGAGGTTTGGGGATTGAGTATTGAGTATTGAGTATCGAATATTGAGTATTGAGGATTGAATATTGATGATTGAGGACTGAGGATTGAGGATTGAGGATTGAAGATTGAGTATTGAGGATTGAGGATTGAGGATTGAGGATTGAGGATTGAGGATTGAGGATTGAAGATTGAGGATTGAGGATTGAGGATTGAGGATTGATGGTTGTGGATTGAGAACGAGGACTGAGGGTTGAGTGTTGATGCCTGAGGTCTGAGGATTGAGGATTGAGGATTGCGAACTGAGGATTGAGGATTGAGGATTGAAGGTTGAGGATTGGGTATTGAGGATTGAAAAATGAGGATTGAAGAACGAGGTTTGGGGATTGAGTATTGGGTATTGAGGATTGAATATTGAGTATTGAGGATTGAATATTGATGATTGAGGATTGAGGATTGAGGATTGAGGATTGAAGATTGAAGATTGAGTATTGAGGATTGAAGATTGAGGATTGAGGATTGAGGATTGAGGATTGAAGATTAAGATTGAGGATTGAGGATTGAGGATAGAGGAGTGAGGATTGAGGATTGAGGATTGAAGGTTGAGTATTGAGGATTGAAGATTGAGGATTGAGGATTGAGGATTGAGGATTGAGGATTGAAGATTGAGTACTGAGGATTGAAGATTAAGATTGAGGATTGAGGATTGAGGACTGAGGATGGAGGGTTGAGGATTGAATGTTCAGTATTGGGGATTGAAGATTGAGTATTGAGGATTGAGGATTGAACATTGAGGACTGAGTGTTGAGGGTTGAGTGATGAGAATTGATGTTTGTGGATAGAGATTTTAAGATTGCAGATTGAGTATTGAGTATTGAAAACTGTGAATTGAGTATCTTCTATTGAGGATTGAGGATTGACAACTGATTGTTGAGGACTGAGGGCTGAAGATTGAGGGTTCCGGGTTGAGGATTCAGAATTGAAATTTGAGGATTGAGGATTGAGGATTGAGGATTGAGGATTGAGGATTGAGGGTTGGGGATTAAGGATTGAAGATTGAGTATTGAGGATTGAAGGTTGAGGATTGTGGATTGAGGATCGAGGATTGAGGCTTGAATATTGAGGATTGGGGACTGAGTGTTGAGGGTTGAGTGATGAGAATTGATGTTTGTGGATAGAGATCTGAGGATTGCAGGTTGAGTATTGAGTATTGAAATCTGTGAAATCATGATATTCTATTGAGGATTGAGGATGGACCACTGATTGTTGAGGACTGAGGGCTGAAGATTGAGGATTCAGGATTGAGGATTCAGGATTGAGGTTTGAGGACTGAGGATTGAGGATTGAGGATTGAGGATTGAGGATTGAGGATTGAGAATTGAGTATTGACGATTGAGGATTGAAGATTGAGGATTGGCTCTTGAGGATTGAACATTGAGGATTGAGGATTGAGGATTGAGGATTGAATATTGATGAATGAAGATTGAGGATTGAGGATTGAAGGTCGTGGATTGAGGACGAGGACTGAGGGTTTAGTATTGATACTTGAGGCCTGAGGATTGAGGATTGAGGATTGCGAATTGAGGATTGAGGATTTAAGGTTGAGGATTGGGTATTGAGGATTGGGTATTGAGGATTGAAGATTGACGATTGAGGATTGAGGATTGAGGATTGAGGATTGAGGATTGAGGATTGAGGATTGAAGATTGAGTATTGAGGATTGAAGATTGAGGATTGAGGATTGAGGAAAGAGGATTGAAGATTAAGATTGAGGATTGAGGATTGAGGATTGAGGACTGAGGATTGAGGATTGAGGATTGAAGATTGAGTATTGAGGATTGAAGATTGAGGATTGAGGATTGAGGATTGAGGATTGACGATTGAAGATTGAGTACTGAGTATTGAAGATTAAGATTGAGGATTGAGGATTGAGGACTGAGGATGGAGGATTGAGGATTGAGGATTGAGGATTGAGGATTGAGGATTGAAGATTGAGTATTGAGGATTGAAGATTGAGGATTGAGGATTGAGGATTGAGGATTGAAGATTAAGATTGAGGATTGAGGATTGAGGATTGAGGATTGAGGATTGAGGATTGAGGATTGAAGATTGAGCATTGAGGATTGAGTATTGAGGATTCAGGATTGAAGATTGAGTATTGAGGATTGAAGGTTGAGGATTGTGGATTGAGGATTGAGGATTGAGGATTGAATATTGAGGATTGGGGACTGAGTGTTGAGGGTTGAGTGATGAGAATTGATGTTTGTGGATAGAGATTTGAAGATTGCAGATTGAGTATTGAGTATTGAAAACTGTGAATTGATGATATTCTATTGAGGATTGAGGATTGACAACTGATTGTTGAGGACTGAGGGCTGAAGGTTGAGGATTCAGGATTGAGGATTCAGGATTGAGGTTTGAGGACTGAGGATTGAGGATTGAGGATTGAGGATTGAGGATTGAGGATTGAGAATTGAGAATTGAGTATTGAGGATTGAAGATTGAGGATTGGCTGTTGAGGATTGAACATTGAGGATTGAGGATTGAGGATTGAGGATTGAATATTGATGAATGAAGATTGAGGATTGAGGATTGAATGTCGTGGATTGAGGACGAGGACTGAGGGTTGATTATTGATACTTGATGCCAGAGCATTGAGGATTGAGGGTTGCGAACTGACGATTGAGGATTTAAGATTGAGGATTGGGTATTGAGGATTGAAGAATGAGGATTGAGGATTGAGGACAGAGGATTGAGGATTGAAGATTGAGTATTGACGATTGAAGATTGACGATTGAGGATTGAGGATTGAGGATTGAGGATTGAGGATTGAGGATTGAGGATTGAAGATTGAGTATTGAGGATTGAAGATTGAGGATTGAGGATTGAGGATTGAGGATTGAAGATTAAGATTGAGGATTGAGGGTTGAGGATTGAGGATTGAGGATTGAGGATTGAGGATTGAAGATTGAGTATTGAGGATTGAAGATTGAGGATTGAGGATTGAGGATTGAGGATTGAGGATTGAAGATTGAGTACTGAGGATTGAAGATTAAGATTGAGGATTGAGGATTGTGGACTGAGGATGGAGGATTGAGGATTGAAGGTTCAGTATTGAGGATTGAAGATTGAGTATTGAGGATTGAGGATTGAACATTGAGGACTGAGTGTTGAGGGTTGAGTGATGAGAATTGATGTTTGTGGATAGAGATTTGAAGATTGCAGATTGAGTATTGAGTATTGAAAACTGTGAATTGAGTATATTCTATTGAGGATTGAGGATTGACAACTGATTGTTGAGGACTGATGGCTGAAGATTGAGGGTTCCGGATTGAGGATTCAGAATTGAAATTTGAGGACTGAGCATTGAGGATTGAAGATTGAGTATTGAAGATTGAAGATTGAGAATTGAGGATTGAGGATTGAGGATTGAGGATGAGGGCTGAGGGTTGAGGTCTGAGGATTGAGGATTGAGGATTGAGAATTGAGGATTGAGGATTGAGGATTGAAGATTGAGGATTGGGTATTGAGGATTGAGGATTGAGGATTGAAGATTGAGGATAGGGTATTGAGGATTGAAGAATCAAGATTGAGGATTGAGGATTGAGAATTGAGGATTCAATATTGAGTATTAAGGATTGAAGATCGACTATTGAGGATTGACGATTGAGGATTGAGGATTGAGGATTGAGGATTGAAGATTGAGTATTGAGGATTGAAGATTGAGGATTGAGGATTGAATGTTGAGGATTGTTGATTGAGGATTGAGGATTGAGGATTGAATATTGAGGATTGGGGACTGAGTGTTGAGGGTTGAGTGATGAGAATTGATGTTTGTGGATAGAGATTTGAAGATTACAGATTGAGTATTGAGTATTGAAAACTGTGAATTGATGATATTCTATTGAGGATTGAGGATTGACAACTGATTGTTGAGGACTGAGGGCTGAAGGTTGAGGATTCAGGATTGAGGATTCAGGATTGAGGTTTGTGGAGAGAGGACTGAGGGTTGAGGATTGAGGATTGAGAATTGAGGATTGAGGATTGAGGATTGAAGATTGAGGATTGGCTGTTGAGGATGGAACATTGAGGATTGAGGAGTGAGGATTGAGGATTGAGGATTGAAAGTTGAATATTGATGATTGAAGATTGAGGATTGAGGATTGAGGGTTGTGGATTGAGAACGAGGACTGGGGGTTGAGTGTTGATGCCTGAGGTCTGAGGATTGAGAATTGAGGATTGCGAACTGAGGATTGAGGATTGAGGATTGAAGATTGAGGATTGGGTATTGAGGATTGAAGAATGAGGATTGAAGAATGAGGATTGGGGATTGAGTATTGAGGATTGAGGATTGAATATTGAGTATTGAGGATTGAATATTGAGGATTGAGGATTGAGGATTGAGGATTGAGGATTGAGGATTGAGGATTGAGGATTGAGGATTGAGGATTGAAGATTGAGTACTGAGGATTGAGGATTGAGGATTGAGGATTGAGGATTGAGGATTGAGGATTGAAGATTGAGGATTGAGGATTGAGGATTGAGGATTGATGGTTGTGGATTGAGGACGAGGACTGAGGGTTGAATATTTATGTTTGAGGTCTGAGGATTGAGGATTGAGGATTGAGAATTGAGGATTGAGGATTGAGGATTGAAGATTGAGGATTGGGTATTGAGGATTGAGGATTGAGGATTGAAGATTGAGGATAGGGTATTGAGGATTGAAGAATCATGATTGAGGATTGAGGATTGAGGATTGAGGATTCAATATTGAGTATTGAGGATTGAAGATCGACTATTGAGGATTGACGATTGAGGATTGAGGATTGAGGATTGAGGATTGAAGATTGAGTATTGAGGATTGAAGATTGAGGATTGTGGATTGAGGATTGAGGATTGAGGATTGAAGATTAAGATTGAGGATTGAGGATTGAGGATTGAGGATTGAGGATTGAGGATTGAGGATTGAGGATTGAAGATTGAGTATTGAGGATTGAAGGTTCAGAATTGAGGATTGAGGATTGAGGAGTGAGGGTTGAAGATTGAGGATTGGGTATTGAGGATTGAAGAATGAGGATAGAGGATTGAGGATTGAGGATTGAGGATTGAAGATTGAGTATTGAGGATTGAAGATTGACGATCGAGGATTGAGCATTGAGGATTGAGTATTGAGGATTCAGGATTGAAGATTGAGTATTGAGGATTGAAGGTTGAGGATTGTGGATTGAGGATTGAGGATTGAGGATTGAATATTGAGGATTGGGGACTGAGTGTTGAGGGTTGAGTGATGAGAATTGATGTTTGTGGATAGAGATTTGAAGATTGCAGATTGAGTATTGAGTATTGAAAACTGTGAATTGATGATATTCTATTGAGGATTGAGGATTGACAACTGATTGTTGAGGACTGAGGGCTGAAGGTTGAGGATTCAGGATTGAGGATTCAGGATTGAGGTTTGAGGAGAGAGGACTGAGGGTTGAGGATTGAGGATTGAGAATTGAGGATTGAGGATTGAGGATTGAAGATTGAGGATTGGCTGTTGAGGATGGAACATTGAGGATTGAGGAGTGAGGATTGAGGATTGAGGATTGAAAGTTGAATATTGATGATTGAAGATTGAGGATTGAGGATTGAGGGTTGTGGATTGAGAACGAGGACTGGGGGTTGAGTGTTGATGCCTGAGGTCTGAGGATTGAGGATTGAGGATTGCGAACTGAGGATTGAGGATTGAGGATTGAAGATTGAGGATTGGGTATTGAGGATTGAAGAATGAGGATTGAAGAATGAGGATTGGGGATTGAGTATTGAGGATTGAGGATTGAATATTGAGGATTGAGGATTGAATATTGAGTATTGAGGATTGAATATTGAGGATTGAGGATTGAGGATTGAGGATTGAAGATTGAGGATTGAGGATTGAGGATTGAGGATTGAGGGTTGTGGATTGAGGACGAGGACTGAGGGTTGAATATTTATGATTGAGGTCTCAGGATTGAGGATTGAGGATTGAGAATTGAGGATTGAGGATTGAGGATTGAAGATTGAGGATTGGGTATTGAGGATTGAGGATTGAAGATTGAGGATAGGGTATTGAGGATTCAAGAATGATGATTGAGGATTGAAGAATGATGATTGAGGATTATGGATTGAGAATTGAGGATTGAATATTGAGTATTGAGGATTGAAGATCGACTATTGAGGATTGCGGATTGAGGATTGAGGGCTGGGGATTGAGGATTGAAGATTGAGTATTCAGGATTGAAGATTGAGGATTGAGGATTGAGGATTGAGGATTGAGGATTGAGGATTGAAGATTGAGTACTGAGGACTGAAGATTAAGATTGAGGATTGAGGATTGAGGATTGAGGATTGGGGATTGAGGATTGAAGATTGAGTATTGAGGACTGAAGATTGAGGATTGAGGATTGAGGATTGAGGGTTGAAGATTGAGGATTGGGTATTGAGGATTCAAGAATGAGGATTGAGGATTGAGGATTGAGGATTGAGGATTGAAGATTGAGTATTGAGGTTTGAAGATCGAGGATTGAGAATTGAGGATTGAGTATTGAGGTTTGAGGATTGAAGGTTGAGGATTGTGGATTGAGGATTGAGGATTGAGCATTGAATATTGAGGATTGGCGACTGAGTGTTGAGGGTTGAATGATGAGAATTGATGTTTGTGGATAGAGATTTGAAGATTGCAGATTGAGTATTGAGTATTGAAAACTGTGAATTGATGATATTCTATTGAGGATTGAGGATTGACAACTGATTGTTGAGGACTCAGGGCTGAAACTTGAGGATTCAGGATTGAGGATTCAGGATTGAGGTTTGAGGAGAGAGGACTGAGGATTGAGGATTGAGGATTGAGAATTGAGGATTGAGGATTGAGGATTGAAGATTGAGGATTGGCTGTTGAGTATTGAACATTGAGGATTGAGGATTGAGTATTGAGGATTGAGGATTGAAGGTTGAATATTGATGAATGAAGATTGAGGAATGAGGATTGAGGGTTGTGGATTGAGAACGAGGACTGAGGGTTGAGTGTTGATGCCTGAGGTCTGAGGATTGAGGATTGAGGATTGCGAACTGAGGATTGAGGATTGAGGATTGAAGGTTGAGGATTGAGGATTGAGGATTGAGGATTGAGGATTGAGGATTGAAGATTGAGTACTGAGGACTGAAGATTAAGATTGAGGATTGAGGATTGAGGATTGAGGATTGGGGATTGAGGATTGAAGATTGAGTATTGAGGACTGAAGATTGAGGATTGAGGATTGAGGATTGAGGGTTGAAGATTGAGGATTGGGTATTGAGGATTCAAGAATGAGGATTGAGGATTGAGGATTGAGGATTGAGGATTGAAGATTGAGTATTGAGGTTTGAAGATCGAGGATTGAGAATTGAGGATTGAGTATTGAGGTTTGAGGATTGAAGGTTGAGGATTGTGGATTGAGGATTGAGGATTGAGCATTGAATATTGAGGATTGGCGACTGAGTGTTGAGGGTTGAATGATGAGAATTGATGTTTGTGGATAGAGATTTGAAGATTGCAGATTGAGTATTGAGTATTGAAAACTGTGAATTGATGATATTCTATTGAGGATTGAGGATTGACAACTGATTGTTGAGGACTCAGGGCTGAAACTTGAGGATTCAGTATTGAGGATTCAGGATTGAGGTTTGAGGAGAGAGGACTGAGGATTGAGGATTGAGGATTGAGAATTGAGGATTGAGGATTGAGGATTGAAGATTGAGGATTGGCTGTTGAGTATTGAACATTGAGGATTGAGGATTGAGTATTGAGGATTGAGGATTGAAGGTTGAATATTGATGAATGAAGATTGAGGAATGAGGATTGAGGGTTGTGGATTGAGAACGAGGACTGAGGGTTGAGTGTTGATGCCTGAGGTCTGAGGATTGAGGATTGAGGATTGCGAACTGAGGATTGAGGATTGAGGATTGAAGGTTGAGGATTGGGTATTGAGGATTGAAGAATGAGGATTGAAGAATGAGGTTTGGGGATTGAGTATTGAGTATTGAGTATCGAATATTGAGTATTGAGGATTGAATATTGATGATTGAGGACTGAGGATTGAGGATTGAGGATTGAAGATTGAGTATTGAGGATTGAGGATTGAGGATTGAGGATTGAGGATTGAGGATTGAGGATTGAAGATTGAGGATTGAGGATTGAGGATTGAGGATTGATGGTTGTGGATTGAGAACGAGGACTGAGGGTTGAGTGTTGATGCCTGAGGTCTGAGGATTGAGGATTGAGGATTGCGAACTGAGGATTGAGGATTGAGGATTGAAGGTTGAGGATTGGGTATTGAGGATTGAAAAATGAGGATTGAAGAATGAGGTTTGGGGATTGAGTATTGGGTATTGAGGATTGAATATTGAGTATTGAGGATTGAATATTGATGATTGAGGATTGAGGATTGAGGATTGAGGATTGAAGATTGAAGATTGAGTATTGAGGATTGAAGATTGAGGATTGAGGATTGAGGATTGAGGATTGAAGATTAAGATTGAGGATTGAGGATTGAGGATAGAGGAGTGAGGATTGAGGATTGAGGATTGAAGGTTGAGTATTGAGGATTGAAGATTGAGGATTGAGGATTGAGGATTGAGGATTGAGGATTGAAGATTGAGTACTGAGGATTGAAGATTAAGATTGAGGATTGAGGATTGAGGACTGAGGATGGAGGGTTGAGGATTGAATGTTCAGTATTGGGGATTGAAGATTGAGTATTGAGGATTGAGGATTGAACATTGAGGACTGAGTGTTGAGGGTTGAGTGATGAGAATTGATGTTTGTGGATAGAGATTTTAAGATTGCAGATTGAGTATTGAGTATTGAAAACTGTGAATTGAGTATCTTCTATTGAGGATTGAGGATTGACAACTGATTGTTGAGGACTGAGGGCTGAAGATTGAGGGTTCCGGGTTGAGGATTCAGAATTGAAATTTGAGGATTGAGGATTGAGGATTGAGGATTGAGGATTGAGGATTGAGGGTTGGGGATTAAGGATTGAAGATTGAGTATTGAGGATTGAAGGTTGAGGATTGTGGATTGAGGATCGAGGATTGAGGCTTGAATATTGAGGATTGGGGACTGAGTGTTGAGGGTTGAGTGATGAGAATTGATGTTTGTGGATAGAGATCTGAGGATTGCAGGTTGAGTATTGAGTATTGAAATCTGTGAAATCATGATATTCTATTGAGGATTGAGGATGGACCACTGATTGTTGAGGACTGAGGGCTGAAGATTGAGGATTCAGGATTGAGGATTCAGGATTGAGGTTTGAGGACTGAGGATTGAGGATTGAGGATTGAGGATTGAGGATTGAGGATTGAGAATTGAGTATTGACGATTGAGGATTGAAGATTGAGGATTGGCTCTTGAGGATTGAACATTGAGGATTGAGGATTGAGGATTGAGGATTGAATATTGATGAATGAAGATTGAGGATTGAGGATTGAAGGTCGTGGATTGAGGACGAGGACTGAGGGTTTAGTATTGATACTTGAGGCCTGAGGATTGAGGATTGAGGATTGCGAATTGAGGATTGAGGATTTAAGGTTGAGGATTGGGTATTGAGGATTGGGTATTGAGGATTGAAGAATGAGGATTGAGGATTGAGGACAGAGGATTGAGGATTGAGGATTGAGTATTGAGGATTGAAGATTGACGATTGAGGATTGAGGATTGAGGATTGAGGATTGAGGATTGAGGATTGAGGATTGAAGATTGAGTATTGAGGATTGAAGATTGAGGATTGAGGATTGAGGAAAGAGGATTGAAGATTAAGATTGAGGATTGAGGATTGAGGATTGAGGACTGAGGATTGAGGATTGAGGATTGAAGATTGAGTATTGAGGATTGAAGATTGAGGATTGAGGATTGAGGATTGAGGATTGACGATTGAAGATTGAGTACTGAGTATTGAAGATTAAGATTGAGGATTGAGGATTGAGGACTGAGGATGGAGGATTGAGGATTGAGGATTGAGGATTGAGGATTGAGGATTGAAGATTGAGTATTGAGGATTGAAGATTGAGGATTGAGGATTGAGGATTGAGGATTGAAGATTAAGATTGAGGATTGAGGATTGAGGATTGAGGATTGAGGATTGAGGATTGAGGATTGAAGATTGAGCATTGAGGATTGAGTATTGAGGATTCAGGATTGAAGATTGAGTATTGAGGATTGAAGGTTGAGGATTGTGGATTGAGGATTGAGGATTGAGGATTGAATATTGAGGATTGGGGACTGAGTGTTGAGGGTTGAGTGATGAGAATTGATGTTTGTGGATAGAGATTTGAAGATTGCAGATTGAGTATTGAGTATTGAAAACTGTGAATTGATGATATTCTATTGAGGATTGAGGATTGACAACTGATTGTTGAGGACTGAGGGCTGAAGGTTGAGGATTCAGGATTGAGGATTCAGGATTGAGGTTTGAGGACTGAGGATTGAGGATTGAGGATTGAGGATTGAGGATTGAGGATTGAGAATTGAGAATTGAGTATTGAGGATTGAAGATTGAGGATTGGCTGTTGAGGATTGAACATTGAGGATTGAGGATTGAGGATTGAGGATTGAATATTGATGAATGAAGATTGAGGATTGAGGATTGAATGTCGTGGATTGAGGACGAGGACTGAGGGTTGATTATTGATACTTGATGCCAGAGCATTGAGGATTGAGGGTTGCGAACTGACGATTGAGGATTTAAGATTGAGGATTGGGTATTGAGGATTGAAGAATGAGGATTGAGGATTGAGGACAGAGGATTGAGGATTGAAGATTGAGTATTGACGATTGAAGATTGACGATTGAGGATTGAGGATTGAGGATTGAGGATTGAGGATTGAGGATTGAGGATTGAAGATTGAGTATTGAGGATTGAAGATTGAGGATTGAGGATTGAGGATTGAGGATTGAAGATTAAGATTGAGGATTGAGGGTTGAGGATTGAGGATTGAGGATTGAGGATTGAGGATTGAAGATTGAGTATTGAGGATTGAAGATTGAGGATTGAGGATTGAGGATTGAGGATTGAGGATTGAAGATTGAGTACTGAGGATTGAAGATTAAGATTGAGGATTGAGGATTGTGGACTGAGGATGGAGGATTGAGGATTGAAGGTTCAGTATTGAGGATTGAAGATTGAGTATTGAGGATTGAGGATTGAACATTGAGGACTGAGTGTTGAGGGTTGAGTGATGAGAATTGATGTTTGTGGATAGAGATTTGAAGATTGCAGATTGAGTATTGAGTATTGAAAACTGTGAATTGAGTATATTCTATTGAGGATTGAGGATTGACAACTGATTGTTGAGGACTGATGGCTGAAGATTGAGGGTTCCGGATTGAGGATTCAGAATTGAAATTTGAGGACTGAGCATTGAGGATTGAAGATTGAGTATTGAAGATTGAAGATTGAGAATTGAGGATTGAGGATTGAGGATTGAGGATGAGGGCTGAGGGTTGAGGTCTGAGGATTGAGGATTGAGGATTGAGAATTGAGGATTGAGGATTGAGGATTGAAGATTGAGGATTGGGTATTGAGGATTGAGGATTGAGGATTGAAGATTGAGGATAGGGTATTGAGGATTGAAGAATCAAGATTGAGGATTGAGGATTGAGAATTGAGGATTCAATATTGAGTATTAAGGATTGAAGATCGACTATTGAGGATTGACGATTGAGGATTGAGGATTGAGGATTGAGGATTGAAGATTGAGTATTGAGGATTGAAGATTGAGGATTGAGGATTGAATGTTGAGGATTGTTGATTGAGGATTGAGGATTGAGGATTGAATATTGAGGATTGGGGACTGAGTGTTGAGGGTTGAGTGATGAGAATTGATGTTTGTGGATAGAGATTTGAAGATTACAGATTGAGTATTGAGTATTGAAAACTGTGAATTGATGATATTCTATTGAGGATTGAGGATTGACAACTGATTGTTGAGGACTGAGGGCTGAAGGTTGAGGATTCAGGATTGAGGATTCAGGATTGAGGTTTGTGGAGAGAGGACTGAGGGTTGAGGATTGAGGATTGAGAATTGAGGATTGAGGATTGAGGATTGAAGATTGAGGATTGGCTGTTGAGGATGGAACATTGAGGATTGAGGAGTGAGGATTGAGGATTGAGGATTGAAAGTTGAATATTGATGATTGAAGATTGAGGATTGAGGATTGAGGGTTGTGGATTGAGAACGAGGACTGGGGGTTGAGTGTTGATGCCTGAGGTCTGAGGATTGAGAATTGAGGATTGCGAACTGAGGATTGAGGATTGAGGATTGAAGATTGAGGATTGGGTATTGAGGATTGAAGAATGAGGATTGAAGAATGAGGATTGGGGATTGAGTATTGAGGATTGAGGATTGAATATTGAGTATTGAGGATTGAATATTGAGGATTGAGGATTGAGGATTGAGGATTGAGGATTGAGGATTGAGGATTGAGGATTGAGGATTGAAGATTGAGTACTGAGGATTGAGGATTGAGGATTGAGGATTGAGGATTGAGGATTGAGGATTGAAGATTGAGGATTGAGGATTGAGGATTGAGGATTGATGGTTGTGGATTGAGGACGAGGACTGAGGGTTGAATATTTATGTTTGAGGTCTGAGGATTGAGGATTGAGGATTGAGAATTGAGGATTGAGGATTGAGGATTGAAGATTGAGGATTGGGTATTGAGGATTGAGGATTGAGGATTGAAGATTGAGGATAGGGTATTGAGGATTGAAGAATCATGATTGAGGATTGAGGATTGAGGATTGAGGATTCAATATTGAGTATTGAGGATTGAAGATCGACTATTGAGGATTGACGATTGAGGATTGAGGATTGAGGATTGAGGATTGAAGATTGAGTATTGAGGATTGAAGATTGAGGATTGTGGATTGAGGATTGAGGATTGAGGATTGAAGATTAAGATTGAGGATTGAGGATTGAGGATTGAGGATTGAGGATTGAGGATTGAGGATTGAGGATTGAAGATTGAGTATTGAGGATTGAAGATTCAGAATTGAGGATTGAGGATTGAGGAGTGAGGGTTGAAGATTGAGGATTGGGTATTGAGGATTGAAGAATGAGGATAGAGGATTGAGGATTGAGGATTGAGGATTGAAGATTGAGTATTGAGGATTGAAGATTGACGATCGAGGATTGAGCATTGAGGATTGAGTATTGAGGATTCAGGATTGAAGATTGAGTATTGAGGATTGAAGGTTGAGGATTGTGGATTGAGGATTGAGGATTGAGGATTGAATATTGAGGATTGGGGACTGAGTGTTGAGGGTTGAGTGATGAGAATTGATGTTTGTGGATAGAGATTTGAAGATTGCAGATTGAGTATTGAGTATTGAAAACTGTGAATTGATGATATTCTATTGAGGATTGAGGATTGACAACTGATTGTTGAGGACTGAGGGCTGAAGGTTGAGGATTCAGGATTGAGGATTCAGGATTGAGGTTTGAGGAGAGAGGACTGAGGGTTGAGGATTGAGGATTGAGAATTGAGGATTGAGGATTGAGGATTGAAGATTGAGGATTGGCTGTTGAGGATGGAACATTGAGGATTGAGGAGTGAGGATTGAGGATTGAGGATTGAAAGTTGAATATTGATGATTGAAGATTGAGGATTGAGGATTGAGGGTTGTGGATTGAGAACGAGGACTGGGGGTTGAGTGTTGATGCCTGAGGTCTGAGGATTGAGGATTGAGGATTGCGAACTGAGGATTGAGGATTGAGGATTGAAGATTGAGGATTGGGTATTGAGGATTGAAGAATGAGGATTGAAGAATGAGGATTGGGGATTGAGTATTGAGGATTGAGGATTGAATATTGAGGATTGAGGATTGAATATTGAGTATTGAGGATTGAATATTGAGGATTGAGGATTGAGGATTGAGGATTGAAGATTGAGGATTGAGGATTGAGGATTGAGGATTGAGGGTTGTGGATTGAGGACGAGGACTGAGGGTTGAATATTTATGATTGAGGTCTCAGGATTGAGGATTGAGGATTGAGAATTGAGGATTGAGGATTGAGGATTGAAGATTGAGGATTGGGTATTGAGGATTGAGGATTGAAGATTGAGGATAGGGTATTGAGGATTCAAGAATGATGATTGAGGATTGAAGAATGATGATTGAGGATTATGGATTGAGAATTGAGGATTGAATATTGAGTATTGAGGATTGAAGATCGACTATTGAGGATTGCGGATTGAGGATTGAGGGCTGGGGATTGAGGATTGAAGATTGAGTATTCAGGATTGAAGATTGAGGATTGAGGATTGAGGATTGAGGATTGAGGATTGAGGATTGAAGATTGAGTACTGAGGACTGAAGATTAAGATTGAGGATTGAGGATTGAGGATTGAGGATTGGGGATTGAGGATTGAAGATTGAGTATTGAGGACTGAAGATTGAGGATTGAGGATTGAGGATTGAGGGTTGAAGATTGAGGATTGGGTATTGAGGATTCAAGAATGAGGATTGAGGATTGAGGATTGAGGATTGAGGATTGAAGATTGAGTATTGAGGTTTGAAGATCGAGGATTGAGAATTGAGGATTGAGTATTGAGGTTTGAGGATTGAAGGTTGAGGATTGTGGATTGAGGATTGAGGATTGAGCATTGAATATTGAGGATTGGCGACTGAGTGTTGAGGGTTGAATGATGAGAATTGATGTTTGTGGATAGAGATTTGAAGATTGCAGATTGAGTATTGAGTATTGAAAACTGTGAATTGATGATATTCTATTGAGGATTGAGGATTGACAACTGATTGTTGAGGACTCAGGGCTGAAACTTGAGGATTCAGGATTGAGGATTCAGGATTGAGGTTTGAGGAGAGAGGACTGAGGATTGAGGATTGAGGATTGAGAATTGAGGATTGAGGATTGAGGATTGAAGATTGAGGATTGGCTGTTGAGTATTGAACATTGAGGATTGAGGATTGAGTATTGAGGATTGAGGATTGAAGGTTGAATATTGATGAATGAAGATTGAGGAATGAGGATTGAGGGTTGTGGATTGAGAACGAGGACTGAGGGTTGAGTGTTGATGCCTGAGGTCTGAGGATTGAGGATTGAGGATTGCGAACTGAGGATTGAGGATTGAGGATTGAAGGTTGAGGATTGGGTATTGAGGATTGAAGAATGAGGTTTGAAGAATGAGGTTTGGGGATTGAGTATTGAGTATTGAGTATCGAATATTGAGTATTGAGGATTGAATATTGATGATTGAGGACTGAGGATTGAGGATTGAGGATTGAAGATTGAGTATTGAGGATTGAGGATTGAGGATTGAGGATTGAGGATTGAGGATTGAGGATTGAAGATTGAGGATTGAGGATTGAGGATTGAGGATTGATGGTTGTGGATTGAGAACGAGGACTGAGGGTTGAGTGTTGATGCCTGAGGTCTGAGGATTGAGGATTGAGGATTGCGAACTGAGGATTGAGGATTGAGGATTGAAGGTTGAGGATTGGGTATTGAGGATTGAAAAATGAGGATTGAAGAATGAGGTTTGGGGATTGAGTATTGGGTATTGAGGATTGAATATTGAGTATTGAGGATTGAATATTGATGATTGAGGATTGAGGATTGAGGATTGAGGATTGAAGATTGAAGATTGAGTATTGAGGATTGAAGATTGAGGATTGAGGATTGAGGATTGAGGATTGAAGATTAAGATTGAGGATTGAGGATTGAGGATAGAGGAGTGAGGATTGAGGATTGAGGATTGAAGGTTGAGTATTGAGGATTGAAGATTGAGGATTGAGGATTGAGGATTGAGGATTGAGGATTGAAGATTGAGTACTGAGGATTGAAGATTAAGATTGAGGATTGAGGATTGAGGACTGAGGATGGAGGGTTGAGGATTGAATGTTCAGTATTGGGGATTGAAGATTGAGGATTGAGGATTGAATATTGAGGATTGGGGACTGAGTGTTGAGGGTTGAGTGATGAGAATTGATGTTTGTGGATAGAGATTTGAAGATTACAGATTGAGTATTGAGTATTGAAAACTGTGAATTGATGATATTCTATTGAGGATTGAGGATTGACAACTGATTGTTGAGGACTGAGGGCTGAAGGTTGAGGATTCAGGATTGAGGATTCAGGATTGAGGTTTGTGGAGAGAGGACTGAGGGTTGAGGATTGAGGATTGAGAATTGAGGATTGAGGATTGAGGATTGAAGATTGAGGATTGGCTGTTGAGGATGGAACATTGAGGATTGAGGAGTGAGGATTGAGGATTGAGGATTGAAAGTTGAATATTGATGATTGAAGATTGAGGATTGAGGATTGAGGGTTGTGGATTGAGAACGAGGACTGGGGGTTGAGTGTTGATGCCTGAGGTCTGAGGATTGAGGATTGAGGATTGCGAACTGAGGATTGAGGATTGAGGATTGAAGATTGAGGATTGGGTATTGAGGATTGAAGAATGAGGATTGAAGAATGAGGATTGGGGATTGAGTATTGAGGATTGAGGATTGAATATTGAGTATTGAGGATTGAATATTGAGGATTGAGGATTGAGGATTGAGGATTGAGGATTGAGGATTGAGGATTGAGGATTGAGGATTGAAGATTGAGTACTGAGGATTGAGGATTGAGGATTGAGGATTGAGGATTGAGGATTGAGGATTGAAGATTGAGGATTGAGGATTGAGGATTGAGGATTGATGGTTGTGGATTGAGGACGAGGACTGAGGGTTGAATATTTATGTTTGAGGTCTGAGGATTGAGGATTGAGGATTGAGAATTGAGGATTGAGGATTGAGGATTGAAGATTGAGGATTGGGTATTGAGGATTGAGGATTGAGGATTGAAGATTGAGGATAGGGTATTGAGGATTGAAGAATCATGATTGAGGATTGAGGATTGAGGATTGAGGATTCAATATTGAGTATTGAGGATTGAAGATCGACTATTGAGGATTGACGATTGAGGATTGAGGATTGAGGATTGAGGATTGAAGATTGAGTATTGAGGATTGAAGATTGAGGATTGAGGATTGAGGATTGAGGATTGAGGATTGAAGATTAAGATTGAGGATTGAGGATTGAGGATTGAGGATTGAGGATTGAGGATTGAGGATTGAGGATTGAAGATTGAGTATTGAGGATTGAAGATTCAGAATTGAGGATTGAGGATTGAGGAGTGAGGGTTGAAGATTGAGGATTGGGTATTGAGGATTGAAGAATGAGGATAGAGGATTGAGGATTGAGGATTGAGGATTGAAGATTGAGTATTGAGGATTGAAGATTGACGATCGAGGATTGAGCATTGAGGATTGAGTATTGAGGATTCAGGATTGAAGATTGAGTATTGAGGATTGAAGGTTGAGGATTGTGGATTGAGGATTGAGGATTGAGGATTGAATATTGAGGATTGAGGATTGAATATTGAGTATTGAGGATTGAATATTGAGGATTGAGGATTGAGGATTGAGGATTGAAGATTGAGGATTGAGGATTGAGGATTGAGGATTGAGGGTTGTGGATTGAGGACGAGGACTGAGGGTTGAATATTTATGATTGAGGTCTCAGGATTGAGGATTGAGGATTGAGAATTGGGGATTGAGGATTGAGGATTAAAGATTGAGGATTGGGTATTGAGGATTGAGGATTGAAGATTGAGGATAGGGTATTGAGGATTCAAGAATGATGATTGAGGATTGAAGAATGATGATTGAGGATTATGGATTGAGAATTGAGAATTGAATATTGAGTATTGAGGATTGAAGATCGACTATTGAGGATTGCGGATTGAGGATTGAGGGCTGGGGATTGAGGATTGAAGATTGAGTATTCAGGATTGAAGATTGAGGATTGAGGATTGAGGATTGAGGATTGAGGATTGAGGATTGAAGATTGAGTACTGAGGACTGAAGATTAAGATTGAGGATTGAGGATTGAGGATTGAGGATTGGGGATTGAGGATTGAAGATTGAGTATTGAGGACTGAAGATTGAGGATTGAGGATTGAGGATTGAGGGTTGAAGATTGAGGATTGGGTATTGAGGATTCAAGAATGAGGATTGAGGATTGAGGATTGAGGATTGAGGATTGAAGATTGAGTATTGAGGTTTGAAGATCGAGGATTGAGAATTGAGGATTGAGTATTGAGGTTTGAGGATTGAAGGTTGAGGATTGTGGATTGAGGATTGAGGATTGAGCATTGAATATTGAGGATTGGCGACTGAGTGTTGAGGGTTGAATGATGAGAATTGATGTTTGTGGATAGAGATTTGAAGATTGCAGATTGAGTATTGAGTATTGAAAACTGTGAATTGATGATATTCTATTGAGGATTGAGGATTGACAACTGATTGTTGAGGACTCAGGGCTGAAACTTGAGGATTCAGGATTGAGGATTCAGGATTGAGGTTTGAGGAGAGAGGACTGAGGATTGAGGATTGAGGATTGAGAATTGAGGATTGAGGATTGAGGATTGAAGATTGAGGATTGGCTGTTGAGTATTGAACATTGAGGATTGAGGATTGAGTATTGAGGATTGAGGATTGAAGGTTGAATATTGATGAATGAAGATTGAGGAATGAGGATTGAGGGTTGTGGATTGAGAACGAGGACTGAGGGTTGAGTGTTGATGCCTGAGGTCTGAGGATTGAGGATTGAGGATTGCGAACTGAGGATTGAGGATTGAGGATTGAAGGTTGAGGATTGGGTATTGAGGATTGAAGAATGAGGATTGAAGAATGAGGTTTGGGGATTGAGTATTGAGTATTGAGTATCGAATATTGAGTATTGAGGATTGAATATTGATGATTGAGGACTGAGGATTGAGGATTGAGGATTGAAGATTGAGTATTGAGGATTGAGGATTGAGGATTGAGGATTGAGGATTGAGGATTGAGGATTGAAGATTGAGGATTGAGGATTGAGGATTGAGGATTGATGGTTGTGGATTGAGAACGAGGACTGAGGGTTGAGTGTTGATGCCTGAGGTCTGAGGATTGAGGATTGAGGATTGCGAACTGAGGATTGAGGATTGAGGATTGAAGGTTGAGGATTGGGTATTGAGGATTGAAAAATGAGGATTGAAGAATGAGGTTTGGGGATTGAGTATTGGGTATTGAGGATTGAATATTGAGTATTGAGGATTGAATATTGATGATTGAGGATTGAGGATTGAGGATTGAGGATTGAAGATTGAAGATTGAGTATTGAGGATTGAAGATTGAGGATTGAGGATTGAGGATTGAGGATTGAAGATTAAGATTGAGGATTGAGGATTGAGGATAGAGGAGTGAGGATTGAGGATTGAGGATTGAAGGTTGAGTATTGAGGATTGAAGATTGAGGATTGAGGATTGAGGATTGAGGATTGAGGATTGAAGATTGAGTACTGAGGATTGAAGATTAAGATTGAGGATTGAGGATTGAGGACTGAGGATGGAGGGTTGAGGATTGAATGTTCAGTATTGGGGATTGAAGATTGAGTATTAAGGATTGAGGATTGAACATTGAGGACTGAGTGTTGAGGGTTGAGTGATGAGAATTGATGTTTGTGGATACAGATTTTAAGATTGCAGATTGAGTATTGAGTATTGAAAACTGTGAATTGAGTATCTTCTATTGAGGATTGAGGATTGACAACTGATTGTTGAGGACTGAGGGCTGAAGATTGAGGGTTCCGGGTTGAGGATTCAGAATTGAAATTTGAGGATTGAGGATTGAGGATTGAGGATTGAGGATTGAGGATTGAGGGTTGGGGATTAAGGATTGAAGATTGAGTATTGAGGATTGAAGGTTGAGGATTGTGGATTGAGGATCGAGGATTGAGGCTTGAATATTGAGGATTGGGGACTGAGTGTTGAGGGTTGAGTGATGAGAATTGATGTTTGTGGATAGAGATCTGAGGATTGCAGGTTGAGTATTGAGTATTGAAATCTGTGAAATCATGATATTCTATTGAGGATTGAGGATGGACCACTGATTGTTGAGGACTGAGGGCTGAAGATTGAGGATTCAGGATTGAGGATTCAGGATTGAGGATTCAGGATTGAGGTTTGAGGACTGAGGATTGAGGATTGAGGATTGAGGATTGAGGATTGAGGATTGAGAATTGAGTATTGACGATTGAGGATTGAAGATTGAGGATTGGCTCTTGAGGATTGAGGATTGAGGATTGAGGATTGAATATTGATGAATGAAGATTGAGGATTGAGGATTGAAGGTCGTGGATTGAGGACGAGGACTGAGGGTTTAGTATTGATACTTGAGGCCTGAGGATTGAGGATTGAGGATTGCGAATTGAGGATTGAGGATTTAAGGTTGAGGATTGGGTATTGAGGATTGGGTATTGAGGATTGAAGAATGAGGATTGAGGATTGAGGACAGAGGATTGAGGATTGAGGATTGAGTATTGAGGATTGAAGATTGACGATTGAGGATTGAGGATTGAGGATTGAGGATTGAGGATTGAGGATTGAGGATTGAAGATTGAGTATTGAGGATTGAAGATTGAGGATTGAGGATTGAGGAAAGAGGATTGAAGATTAAGATTGAGGATTGAGGATTGAGGATTGAGGACTGAGGATTGAGGATTGAGGATTGAAGATTGAGTATTGAGGATTGAAGATTGAGGATTGAGGATTGAGGATTGAGGATTGACGATTGAAGATTGAGTACTGAGTATTGAAGATTAAGATTGAGGATTGAGGATTGAGGACTGAGGATGGAGGATTGAGGATTGAGGATTGAGGATTGAGGATTGAGGATTGAAGATTGAGTATTGAGGATTGAAGATTGAGGATTGAGGATTGAGGATTGAGGATTGAAGATTAAGATTGAGGATTGAGGATTGAGGATTGAGGATTGAGGATTGAGGATTGAGGATTGAAGATTGAGCATTGAGGATTGAGTATTGAGGATTCAGGATTGAAGATTGAGTATTGAGGATTGAAGGTTGAGGATTGTGGATTGAGGATTGAGGATTGAGGATTGAATATTGAGGATTGGGGACTGAGTGTTGAGGGTTGAGTGATGAGAATTGATGTTTGTGGATAGAGATTTGAAGATTGCAGATTGAGTATTGAGTATTGAAAACTGTGAATTGATGATATTCTATTGAGGATTGAGGATTGACAACTGATTGTTGAGGACTGAGGGCTGAAGGTTGAGGATTCAGGATTGAGGATTCAGGATTGAGGTTTGAGGACTGAGGATTGAGGATTGAGGATTGAGGATTGAGGATTGAGGATTGAGAATTGAGAATTGAGTATTGAGGATTGAAGATTGAGGATTGGCTGTTGAGGATTGAACATTGAGGATTGAGGATTGAGGATTGAGGATTGAATATTGATGAATGAAGATTGAGGATTGAGGATTGAATGTCGTGGATTGAGGACGAGGACTGAGGGTTGATTATTGATACTTGATGCCAGAGCATTGAGGATTGAGGGTTGCGAACTGACGATTGAGGATTTAAGATTGAGGATTGGGTATTGAGGATTGAAGAATGAGGATTGAGGATTGAGGACAGAGGATTGAGGATTGAAGATTGAGTATTGACGATTGAAGATTGACGATTGAGGATTGAGGATTGAGGATTGAGGATTGAGGATTGAGGATTGAGGATTGAAGATTGAGTATTGAGGATTGAAGATTGAGGATTGAGGATTGAGGATTGAGGATTGAAGATTAAGATTGAGGATTGAGGGTTGAGGATTGAGGATTGAGGATTGAGGATTGAGGATTGAAGATTGAGTATTGAGGATTGAAGATTGAGGATTGAGGATTGAGGATTGAGGATTGAGGATTGAAGATTGAGTACTGAGGATTGAAGATTAAGATTGAGGATTGAGGATTGTGGACTGAGGATGGAGGATTGAGGATTGAAGGTTCAGTATTGAGGATTGAAGATTGAGTATTGAGGATTGAGGATTGAACATTGAGGACTGAGTGTTGAGGGTTGAGTGATGAGAATTGATGTTTGTGGATAGAGATTTGAAGATTGCAGATTGAGTATTGAGTATTGAAAACTGTGAATTGAGTATATTCTATTGAGGATTGAGGATTGACAACTGATTGTTGAGGACTGATGGCTGAAGATTGAGGGTTCCGGATTGAGGATTCAGAATTGAAATTTGAGGACTGAGCATTGAGGATTGAAGATTGAGTATTGAAGATTGAAGATTGAGAATTGAGGATTGAGGATTGAGGATTGAGGATGAGGGCTGAGGGTTGAGGTCTGAGGATTGAGGATTGAGGATTGAGAATTGAGGATTGAGGATTGAGGATTGAAGATTGAGGATTGGGTATTGAGGATTGAGGATTGAGGATTGAAGATTGAGGATAGGGTATTGAGGATTGAAGAATCAAGATTGAGGATTGAGGATTGAGAATTGAGGATTCAATATTGAGTATTGAGGATTGAAGATCGACTATTGAGGATTGACGATTGAGGATTGAGGATTGAGGATTGAGGATTGAAGATTGAGTATTGAGGATTGAAGATTGAGGATTGAGGATTGAATGTTGAGGATTGTTGATTGAGGATTGAGGATTGAGGATTGAATATTGAGGATTGGGGACTGAGTGTTGAGGGTTGAGTGATGAGAATTGATGTTTGTGGATAGAGATTTGAAGATTACAGATTGAGTATTGAGTATTGAAAACTGTGAATTGATGATATTCTATTGAGGATTGAGGATTGACAACTGATTGTTGAGGACTGAGGGCTGAAGGTTGAGGATTCAGGATTGAGGATTCAGGATTGAGGTTTGTGGAGAGAGGACTGAGGGTTGAGGATTGAGGATTGAGAATTGAGGATTGAGGATTGAGGATTGAAGATTGAGGATTGGCTGTTGAGGATGGAACATTGAGGATTGAGGAGTGAGGATTGAGGATTGAGGATTGAAAGTTGAATATTGATGATTGAAGATTGAGGATTGAGGATTGAGGGTTGTGGATTGAGAACGAGGACTGGGGGTTGAGTGTTGATGCCTGAGGTCTGAGGATTGAGAATTGAGGATTGCGAACTGAGGATTGAGGATTGAGGATTGAAGATTGAGGATTGGGTATTGAGGATTGAAGAATGAGGATTGAAGAATGAGGATTGGGGATTGAGTATTGAGGATTGAGGATTGAATATTGAGTATTGAGGATTGAATATTGAGGATTGAGGATTGAGGATTGAGGATTGAGGATTGAGGATTGAGGATTGAGGATTGAGGATTGAAGATTGAGTACTGAGGATTGAGGATTGAGGATTGAGGATTGAGGATTGAGGATTGAGGATTGAAGATTGAGGATTGAGGATTGAGGATTGAGGATTGATGGTTGTGGATTGAGGACGAGGACTGAGGGTTGAATATTTATGTTTGAGGTCTGAGGATTGAGGATTGAGGATTGAGAATTGAGGATTGAGGATTGAGGATTGAAGATTGAGGATTGGGTATTGAGGATTGAGGATTGAGGATTGAAGATTGAGGATAGGGTATTGAGGATTGAAGAATCATGATTGAGGATTGAGGATTGAGGATTGAGGATTCAATATTGAGTATTGAGGATTGAAGATCGACTATTGAGGATTGACGATTGAGGATTGAGGATTGAGGATTGAGGATTGAAGATTGAGTATTGAGGATTGAA
This sequence comes from Calliopsis andreniformis, assembly GCF_051401765.1. Classification (NCBI taxonomy): domain Eukaryota; kingdom Metazoa; phylum Arthropoda; class Insecta; order Hymenoptera; family Andrenidae; genus Calliopsis; species Calliopsis andreniformis. The sequence continues at coordinate 1,850,906 of NW_027480499.1, forward strand.
GATTGAGGATTGAGGATTGAGGATTGAGGATTGAGGATTGAAGATTAAGATTGAGGATTGAGGATTGAGGATTGAGGATTGAGGATTGAGGATTGAGGATTGAGGATTGAAGATTGAGTATTGAGGATTGAAGATTCAGAATTGAGGATTGAGGATTGAGGAGTGAGGGTTGAAGATTGAGGATTGGGTATTGAGGATTGAAGAATGAGGATAGAGGATTGAGGATTGAGGATTGAGGATTGAAGATTGAGTATTGAGGATTGAAGATTGACGATCGAGGATTGAGCATTGAGGATTGAGTATTGAGGATTCAGGATTGAAGATTGAGTATTGAGGATTGAAGGTTGAGGATTGTGGATTGAGGATTGAGGATTGAGGATTGAATATTGAGGATTGGGGACTGAGTGTTGAGGGTTGAGTGATGAGAATTGATGTTTGTGGATAGAGATTTGAAGATTGCAGATTGAGTATTGAGTATTGAAAACTGTGAATTGATGATATTCTATTGAGGATTGAGGATTGACAACTGATTGTTGAGGACTGAGGGCTGAAGGTTGAGGATTCAGGATTGAGGATTCAGGATTGAGGTTTGAGGAGAGAGGACTGAGGGTTGAGGATTGAGGATTGAGAATTGAGGATTGAGGATTGAGGATTGAAGATTGAGGATTGGCTGTTGAGGATGGAACATTGAGGATTGAGGAGTGAGGATTGAGGATTGAGGATTGAAAGTTGAATATTGATGATTGAAGATTGAGGATTGAGGATTGAGGGTTGTGGATTGAGAACGAGGACTGGGGGTTGAGTGTTGATGCCTGAGGTCTGAGGATTGAGGATTGAGGATTGCGAACTGAGGATTGAGGATTGAGGATTGAAGATTGAGGATTGGGTATTGAGGATTGAAGAATGAGGATTGAAGAATGAGGATTGGGGATTGAGTATTGAGGATTGAGGATTGAATATTGAGGATTGAGGATTGAATATTGAGTATTGAGGATTGAATATTGAGGATTGAGGATTGAGGATTGAGGATTGAAGATTGAGGATTGAGGATTGAGGATTGAGGATTGAGGGTTGTGGATTGAGGACGAGGACTGAGGGTTGAATATTTATGATTGAGGTCTCAGGATTGAGGATTGAGGATTGAGAATTGAGGATTGAGGATTGAGGATTGAAGATTGAGGATTGGGTATTGAGGATTGAGGATTGAAGATTGAGGATAGGGTATTGAGGATTCAAGAATGATGATTGAGGATTGAAGAATGATGATTGAGGATTATGGATTGAGAATTGAGGATTGAATATTGAGTATTGAGGATTGAAGATCGACTATTGAGGATTGCGGATTGAGGATTGAGGGCTGGGGATTGAGGATTGAAGATTGAGTATTGAGGATTGAAGGTTGAGGATTGTGGATTGAGGATTGAGGCTTGAATATCGAGGATTGGGGACTGAGTGTTGAGGGTTGAGTGATGAGGATTGATGTATGTGGATAGAGATTTGAAGATTGCAGGTTGAGTATTGAGTATTGAAAACTGTGAAATCATGATATTCTATTGAGTATTGAGGATGGACCACTGATTGTTGAGGACTGAGGGCTGAAGATTGAGGATTCAGGATTGAGGATTCAGGATTGAGGTTTGAGGACTGAGGATTGAGGATTGAGGATTGAGGATTGAGGATTGAGGATTGAGAATTGAGGATTGAGGATTGAGGATTGAAGATTGAGGATTGGCTGTTGAGGATTGAACATTGAGGATTGAGGATTGAGGATTGAGTATTGAATATTGATGAATGAAGATTGAGGATTGAGGATTGAATGTCGTGGATTGAGGACGAGGACTGAGGGTTGATTATTGATACTTGAGGCCAGAGGATTGAGGATTGAAGGTTGCGAACTGACGATTGAGGATTTAAGATTGAGGATTGGGTATTGAGGATTGAAGAATGAGGATTGAGGATTGAGGACAGAGGATTGAGGATTGAAGATTGAGTATTGAGGATTGAATATTGACGATTGAGGATTGAGGATTGAGGATTGAGGATTGAGGATTTAGGATTGAGGATTGAAGATTGAGTATTGAGGATTGAAGATTGAGGATTGAGGATTGAGGATTGAGGATTGAGGATTGAGGATTGAAGATTGAGGATTGGGTATTGAGGATTGAGGATTGAGGATTGAAGATTGAGGATAGGGTATTGAGGATTGAAGAATCAAGATTGAGGATTGAGGATTGAGAATTGAGGATTCAATATTGAGTATTAAGGATTGAAGATCGACTATTGAGGATTGACGATTGAGGATTGAGGATTGAGGATTGAGGATTGAAGATTGAGTATTGAGGATTGAAGATTGAGGATTGAGGATTGAATGTTGAGGATTGTTGATTGAGGATTGAGGATTGAGGATTGAATATTGAGGATTGGGGACTGAGTGTTGAGGGTTGAGTGATGAGAATTGATGTTTGTGGATAGAGATTTGAAGATTACAGATTGAGTATTGAGTATTGAAAACTGTGAATTGATGATATTCTATTGAGGATTGAGGATTGACAACTGATTGTTGAGGACTGAGGGCTGAAGGTTGAGGATTCAGGATTGAGGATTCAGGATTGAGGTTTGTGGAGAGAGGACTGAGGGTTGAGGATTGAGGATTGAGAATTGAGGATTGAGGATTGAGGATTGAAGATTGAGGATTGGCTGTTGAGGATGGAACATTGAGGATTGAGGAGTGAGGATTGAGGATTGAGGATTGAAAGTTGAATATTGATGATTGAAGATTGAGGATTGAGGATTGAGGGTTGTGGATTGAGAACGAGGACTGGGGGTTGAGTGTTGATGCCTGAGGTCTGAGGATTGAGAATTGAGGATTGCGAACTGAGGATTGAGGATTGAGGATTGAAGATTGAGGATTGGGTATTGAGGATTGAAGAATGAGGATTGAAGAATGAGGATTGGGGATTGAGTATTGAGGATTGAGGATTGAATATTGAGTATTGAGGATTGAATATTGAGGATTGAGGATTGAGGATTGAGGATTGAGGATTGAGGATTGAGGATTGAGGATTGAGGATTGAAGATTGAGTACTGAGGATTGAGGATTGAGGATTGAGGATTGAGGATTGAGGATTGAGGATTGAAGATTGAGGATTGAGGATTGAGGATTGAGGATTGATGGTTGTGGATTGAGGACGAGGACTGAGGGTTGAATATTTATGTTTGAGGTCTGAGGATTGAGGATTGAGGATTGAGAATTGAGGATTGAGGATTGAGGATTGAAGATTGAGGATTGGGTATTGAGGATTGAGGATTGAGGATTGAAGATTGAGGATAGGGTATTGAGGATTGAAGAATCATGATTGAGGATTGAGGATTGAGGATTGAGGATTCAATATTGAGTATTGAGGATTGAAGATCGACTATTGAGGATTGACGATTGAGGATTGAGGATTGAGGATTGAGGATTGAAGATTGAGTATTGAGGATTGAAGATTGAGGATTGTGGATTGAGGATTGAGGATTGAGGATTGAAGATTAAGATTGAGGATTGAGGATTGAGGATTGAGGATTGAGGATTGAGGATTGAGGATTGAGGATTGAAGATTGAGTATTGAGGATTGAAGATTCAGAATTGAGGATTGAGGATTGAGGAGTGAGGGTTGAAGATTGAGGATTGGGTATTGAGGATTGAAGAATGAGGATAGAGGATTGAGGATTGAGGATTGAGGATTGAAGATTGAGTATTGAGGATTGAAGATTGACGATCGAGGATTGAGCATTGAGGATTGAGTATTGAGGATTCAGGATTGAAGATTGAGTATTGAGGATTGAAGGTTGAGGATTGTGGATTGAGGATTGAGGATTGAGGATTGAATATTGAGGATTGGGGACTGAGTGTTGAGGGTTGAGTGATGAGAATTGATGTTTGTGGATAGAGATTTGAAGATTGCAGATTGAGTATTGAGTATTGAAAACTGTGAATTGATGATATTCTATTGAGGATTGAGGATTGACAACTGATTGTTGAGGACTGAGGGCTGAAGGATGAGGATTCAGGATTGAGGATTCAGGATTGAGGTTTGAGGAGAGAGGACTGAGGGTTGAGGATTGAGGATTGAGAATTGAGGATTGAGGATTGAGGATTGAAGATTGAGGATTGGCTGTTGAGGATGGAACATTGAGGATTGAGGAGTGAGGATTGAGGATTGAGGATTGAAAGTTGAATATTGATGATTGAAGATTGAGGATTGAGGATTGAGGGTTGTGGATTGAGAACGAGGACTGGGGGTTGAGTGTTGATGCCTGAGGTCTGAGGATTGAGGATTGAGGATTGCGAACTGAGGATTGAGGATTGAGGATTGAAGATTGAGGATTGGGTATTGAGGATTGAAGAATGAGGATTGAAGAATGAGGATTGGGGATTGAGTATTGAGGATTGAGGATTGAATATTGAGGATTGAGGATTGAATATTGAGTATTGAGGATTGAATATTGAGGATTGAGGATTGAGGATTGAGGATTGAAGATTGAGGATTGAGGATTGAGGATTGAGGATTGAGGGTTGTGGATTGAGGACGAGGACTGAGGGTTGAATATTTATGATTGAGGTCTCAGGATTGAGGATTGAGGATTGAGAATTGAGGATTGAGGATTGAGGATTGAAGATTGAGGATTGGGTATTGAGGATTGAGGATTGAAGATTGAGGATAGGGTATTGAGGATTCAAGAATGATGATTGAGGATTGAAGAATGATGATTGAGGATTATGGATTGAGAATTGAGGATTGAATATTGAGTATTGAGGATTGAAGATCGACTATTGAGGATTGCGGATTGAGGATTGAGGGCTGGGGATTGAGGATTGAAGATTGAGTATTCAGGATTGAAGATTGAGGATTGAGGATTGAGGATTGAGGATTGAGGATTGAGGATTGAAGATTGAGTACTGAGGACTGAAGATTAAGATTGAGGATTGAGGATTGAGGATTGAGGATTGGGGATTGAGGATTGAAGATTGAGTATTGAGGACTGAAGATTGAGGATTGAGGATTGAGGATTGAGGGTTGAAGATTGAGGATTGGGTATTGAGGATTCAAGAATGAGGATTGAGGATTGAGGATTGAGGATTGAGGATTGAAGATTGAGTATTGAGGTTTGAAGATCGAGGATTGAGAATTGAGGATTGAGTATTGAGGTTTGAGGATTGAAGGTTGAGGATTGTGGATTGAGGATTGAGGATTGAGCATTGAATATTGAGGATTGGCGACTGAGTGTTGAGGGTTGAATGATGAGAATTGATGTTTGTGGATAGAGATTTGAAGATTGCAGATTGAGTATTGAGTATTGAAAACTGTGAATTGATGATATTCTATTGAGGATTGAGGATTGACAACTGATTGTTGAGGACTCAGGGCTGAAACTTGAGGATTCAGGATTGAGGATTCAGGATTGAGGTTTGAGGAGAGAGGACTGAGGATTGAGGATTGAGGATTGAGAATTGAGGATTGAGGATTGAGGATTGAAGATTGAGGATTGGCTGTTGAGTATTGAACATTGAGGATTGAGGATTGAGTATTGAGGATTGAGGATTGAAGGTTGAATATTGATGAATGAAGATTGAGGAATGAGGATTGAGGGTTGTGGATTGAGAACGAGGACTGAGGGTTGAGTGTTGATGCCTGAGGTCTGAGGATTGAGGATTGAGGATTGCGAACTGAGGATTGAGGATTGAGGATTGAAGGTTGAGGATTGGGTATTGAGGATTGAAGAATGAGGTTTGAAGAATGAGGTTTGGGGATTGAGTATTGAGTATTGAGTATCGAATATTGAGTATTGAGGATTGAATATTGATGATTGAGGACTGAGGATTGAGGATTGAGGATTGAAGATTGAGTATTGAGGATTGAGGATTGAGGATTGAGGATTGAGGATTGAGGATTGAGGATTGAAGATTGAGGATTGAGGATTGAGGATTGAGGATTGATGGTTGTGGATTGAGAACGAGGACTGAGGGTTGAGTGTTGATGCCTGAGGTCTGAGGATTGAGGATTGAGGATTGCGAACTGAGGATTGAGGATTGAGGATTGAAGGTTGAGGATTGGGTATTGAGGATTGAAAAATGAGGATTGAAGAATGAGGTTTGGGGATTGAGTATTGGGTATTGAGGATTGAATATTGAGTATTGAGGATTGAATATTGATGATTGAGGATTGAGGATTGAGGATTGAGGATTGAAGATTGAAGATTGAGTATTGAGGATTGAAGATTGAGGATTGAGGATTGAGGATTGAGGATTGAAGATTAAGATTGAGGATTGAGGATTGAGGATAGAGGAGTGAGGATTGAGGACTGAGGATTGAAGGTTGAGTATTGAGGATTGAAGATTGAGGATTGAGGATTGAGGATTGAGGATTGAGGATTGAAGATTGAGTACTGAGGATTGAAGATTAAGATTGAGGATTGAGGATTGAGGACTGAGGATGGAGGGTTGAGGATTGAATGTTCAGTATTGGGGATTGAAGATTGAGGATTGAGGATTGAATATTGAGGATTGGGGACTGAGTGTTGAGGGTTGAGTGATGAGAATTGATGTTTGTGGATAGAGATTTGAAGATTACAGATTGAGTATTGAGTATTGAAAACTGTGAATTGATGATATTCTATTGAGGATTGAGGATTGACAACTGATTGTTGAGGACTGAGGGCTGAAGGTTGAGGATTCAGGATTGAGGATTCAGGATTGAGGTTTGTGGAGAGAGGACTGAGGGTTGAGGATTGAGGATTGAGAATTGAGGATTGAGGATTGAGGATTGAAGATTGAGGATTGGCTGTTGAGGATGGAACATTGAGGATTGAGGAGTGAGGATTGAGGATTGAGGATTGAAAGTTGAATATTGATGATTGAAGATTGAGGATTGAGGATTGAGGGTTGTGGATTGAGAACGAGGACTGGGGGTTGAGTGTTGATGCCTGAGGTCTGAGGATTGAGGATTGAGGATTGCGAACTGAGGATTGAGGATTGAGGATTGAAGATTGAGGATTGGGTATTGAGGATTGAAGAATGAGGATTGAAGAATGAGGATTGGGGATTGAGTATTGAGGATTGAGGATTGAATATTGAGTATTGAGGATTGAATATTGAGGATTGAGGATTGAGGATTGAGGATTGAGGATTGAGGATTGAGGATTGAGGATTGAGGATTGAAGATTGAGTACTGAGGATTGAGGATTGAGGATTGAGGATTGAGGATTGAGGATTGAGGATTGAAGATTGAGGATTGAGGATTGAGGATTGAGGATTGATGGTTGTGGATTGAGGACGAGGACTGAGGGTTGAATATTTATGTTTGAGGTCTGAGGATTGAGGATTGAGGATTGAGAATTGAGGATTGAGGATTGAGGATTGAAGATTGAGGATTGGGTATTGAGGATTGAGGATTGAGGATTGAAGATTGAGGATAGGGTATTGAGGATTGAAGAATCATGATTGAGGATTGAGGATTGAGGATTGAGGATTCAATATTGAGTATTGAGGATTGAAGATCGACTATTGAGGATTGACGATTGAGGATTGAGGATTGAGGATTGAGGATTGAAGATTGAGTATTGAGGATTGAAGATTGAGGATTGAGGATTGAGGATTGAGGATTGAGGATTGAAGATTAAGATTGAGGATTGAGGATTGAGGATTGAGGATTGAGGATTGAGGATTGAGGATTGAGGATTGAAGATTGAGTATTGAGGATTGAAGATTCAGAATTGAGGATTGAGGATTGAGGAGTGAGGGTTGAAGATTGAGGATTGGGTATTGAGGATTGAAGAATGAGGATAGAGGATTGAGGATTGAGGATTGAGGATTGAAGATTGAGTATTGAGGATTGAAGATTGACGATCGAGGATTGAGCATTGAGGATTGAGTATTGAGGATTCAGGATTGAAGATTGAGTATTGAGGATTGAAGGTTGAGGATTGTGGATTGAGGATTGAGGATTGAGGATTGAATATTGAGGATTGAGGATTGAATATTGAGTATTGAGGATTGAATATTGAGGATTGAGGATTGAGGATTGAGGATTGAAGATTGAGGATTGAGGATTGAGGATTGAGGATTGAGGGTTGTGGATTGAGGACGAGGACTGAGGGTTGAATATTTATGATTGAGGTCTCAGGATTGAGGATTGAGGATTGAGAATTGGGGATTGAGGATTGAGGATTAAAGATTGAGGATTGGGTATTGAGGATTGAGGATTGAAGATTGAGGATAGGGTATTGAGGATTCAAGAATGATGATTGAGGATTGAAGAATGATGATTGAGGATTATGGATTGAGAATTGAGGATTGAATATTGAGTATTGAGGATTGAAGATCGACTATTGAGGATTGCGGATTGAGGATTGAGGGCTGGGGATTGAGGATTGAAGATTGAGTATTCAGGATTGAAGATTGAGGATTGAGGATTGAGGATTGAGGATTGAGGATTGAGGATTGAAGATTGAGTACTGAGGACTGAAGATTAAGATTGAGGATTGAGGATTGAGGATTGAGGATTGGGGATTGAGGATTGAAGATTGAGTATTGAGGACTGAAGATTGAGGATTGAGGATTGAGGATTGAGGGTTGAAGATTGAGGATTGGGTATTGAGGATTCAAGAATGAGGATTGAGGATTGAGGATTGAGGATTGAGGATTGAAGATTGAGTATTGAGGTTTGAAGATCGAGGATTGAGAATTGAGGATTGAGTATTGAGGTTTGAGGATTGAAGGTTGAGGATTGTGGATTGAGGATTGAGGATTGAGCATTGAATATTGAGGATTGGCGACTGAGTGTTGAGGGTTGAATGATGAGAATTGATGTTTGTGGATAGAGATTTGAAGATTGCAGATTGAGTATTGAGTATTGAAAACTGTGAATTGATGATATTCTATTGAGGATTGAGGATTGACAACTGATTGTTGAGGACTCAGGGCTGAAACTTGAGGATTCAGGATTGAGGATTCAGGATTGAGGTTTGAGGAGAGAGGACTGAGGATTGAGGATTGAGGATTGAGAATTGAGGATTGAGGATTGAGGATTGAAGATTGAGGATTGGCTGTTGAGTATTGAACATTGAGGATTGAGGATTGAGTATTGAGGATTGAGGATTGAAGGTTGAATATTGATGAATGAAGATTGAGGAATGAGGATTGAGGGTTGTGGATTGAGAACGAGGACTGAGGGTTGAGTGTTGATGCCTGAGGTCTGAGGATTGAGGATTGAGGATTGCGAACTGAGGATTGAGGATTGAGGATTGAAGGTTGAGGATTGGGTATTGAGGATTGAAGAATGAGGATTGAAGAATGAGGTTTGGGGATTGAGTATTGAGTATTGAGTATCGAATATTGAGTATTGAGGATTGAATATTGATGATTGAGGACTGAGGATTGAGGATTGAGGATTGAAGATTGAGTATTGAGGATTGAGGATTGAGGATTGAGGATTGAGGATTGAGGATTGAGGATTGAAGATTGAGGATTGAGGATTGAGGATTGAGGATTGATGGTTGTGGATTGAGAACGAGGACTGAGGGTTGAGTGTTGATGCCTGAGGTCTGAGGATTGAGGATTGAGGATTGCGAACTGAGGATTGAGGATTGAGGATTGAAGGTTGAGGATTGGGTATTGAGGATTGAAAAATGAGGATTGAAGAATGAGGTTTGGGGATTGAGTATTGGGTATTGAGGATTGAATATTGAGTATTGAGGATTGAATATTGATGATTGAGGATTGAGGATTGAGGATTGAGGATTGAAGATTGAAGATTGAGTATTGAGGATTGAAGATTGAGGATTGAGGATTGAGGATTGAGGATTGAAGATTAAGATTGAGGATTGAGGATTGAGGATAGAGGAGTGAGGATTGAGGATTGAGGATTGAAGGTTGAGTATTGAGGATTGAAGATTGAGGATTGAGGATTGAGGATTGAGGATTGAGGATTGAAGATTGAGTACTGAGGATTGAAGATTAAGATTGAGGATTGAGGATTGAGGACTGAGGATGGAGGGTTGAGGATTGAATGTTCAGTATTGGGGATTGAAGATTGAGTATTGAGGATTGAGGATTGAACATTGAGGACTGAGTGTTGAGGGTTGAGTGATGAGAATTGATGTTTGTGGATACAGATTTTAAGATTGCAGATTGAGTATTGAGTATTGAAAACTGTGAATTGAGTATCTTCTATTGAGGATTGAGGATTGACAACTGATTGTTGAGGACTGAGGGCTGAAGATTGAGGGTTCCGGGTTGAGGATTCAGAATTGAAATTTGAGGATTGAGGATTGAGGATTGAGGATTGAGGATTGAGGATTGAGGGTTGGGGATTAAGGATTGAAGATTGAGTATTGAGGATTGAAGGTTGAGGATTGTGGATTGAGGATCGAGGATTGAGGCTTGAATATTGAGGATTGGGGACTGAGTGTTGAGGGTTGAGTGATGAGAATTGATGTTTGTGGATAGAGATCTGAGGATTGCAGGTTGAGTATTGAGTATTGAAATCTGTGAAATCATGATATTCTATTGAGGATTGAGGATGGACCACTGATTGTTGAGGACTGAGGGCTGAAGATTGAGGATTCAGGATTGAGGATTCAGGATTGAGGTTTGAGGACTGAGGATTGAGGATTGAGGATTGAGGATTGAGGATTGAGGATTGAGAATTGAGTATTGACGATTGAGGATTGAAGATTGAGGATTGGCTCTTGAGGATTGAGGATTGAGGATTGAGGATTGAATATTGATGAATGAAGATTGAGGATTGAGGATTGAAGGTCGTGGATTGAGGACGAGGACTGAGGGTTTAGTATTGATACTTGAGGCCTGAGGATTGAGGATTGAGGATTGCGAATTGAGGATTGAGGATTTAAGGTTGAGGATTGGGTATTGAGGATTGGGTATTGAGGATTGAAGAATGAGGATTGAGGATTGAGGACAGAGGATTGAGGATTGAGGATTGAGTATTGAGGATTGAAGATTGACGATTGAGGATTGAGGATTGAGGATTGAGGATTGAGGATTGAGGATTGAGGATTGAAGATTGAGTATTGAGGATTGAAGATTGAGGATTGAGGATTGAGGAAAGAGGATTGAAGATTAAGATTGAGGATTGAGGATTGAGGATTGAGGACTGAGGATTGAGGATTGAGGATTGAAGATTGAGTATTGAGGATTGAAGATTGAGGATTGAGGATTGAGGATTGAGGATTGACGATTGAAGATTGAGTACTGAGTATTGAAGATTAAGATTGAGGATTGAGGATTGAGGACTGAGGATGGAGGATTGAGGATTGAGGATTGAGGATTGAGGATTGAGGATTGAAGATTGAGTATTGAGGATTGAAGATTGAGGATTGAGGATTGAGGATTGAGGATTGAAGATTAAGATTGAGGATTGAGGATTGAGGATTGAGGATTGAGGATTGAGGATTGAGGATTGAAGATTGAGCATTGAGGATTGAGTATTGAGGATTCAGGATTGAAGATTGAGTATTGAGGATTGAAGGTTGAGGATTGTGGATTGAGGATTGAGGATTGAGGATTGAATATTGAGGATTGGGGACTGAGTGTTGAGGGTTGAGTGATGAGAATTGATGTTTGTGGATAGAGATTTGAAGATTGCAGATTGAGTATTGAGTATTGAAAACTGTGAATTGATGATATTCTATTGAGGATTGAGGATTGACAACTGATTGTTGAGGACTGAGGGCTGAAGGTTGAGGATTCAGGATTGAGGATTCAGGATTGAGGTTTGAGGACTGAGGATTGAGGATTGAGGATTGAGGATTGAGGATTGAGGATTGAGAATTGAGAATTGAGTATTGAGGATTGAAGATTGAGGATTGGCTGTTGAGGATTGAACATTGAGGATTGAGGATTGAGGATTGAGGATTGAATATTGATGAATGAAGATTGAGGATTGAGGATTGAATGTCGTGGATTGAGGACGAGGACTGAGGGTTGATTATTGATACTTGATGCCAGAGCATTGAGGATTGAGGGTTGCGAACTGACGATTGAGGATTTAAGATTGAGGATTGGGTATTGAGGATTGAAGAATGAGGATTGAGGATTGAGGACAGAGGATTGAGGATTGAAGATTGAGTATTGACGATTGAAGATTGACGATTGAGGATTGAGGATTGAGGATTGAGGATTGAGGATTGAGGATTGAGGATTGAAGATTGAGTATTGAGGATTGAAGATTGAGGATTGAGGATTGAGGATTGAGGATTGAAGATTAAGATTGAGGATTGAGGGTTGAGGATTGAGGATTGAGGATTGAGGATTGAGGATTGAAGATTGAGTATTGAGGATTGAAGATTGAGGATTGAGGATTGAGGATTGAGGATTGAGGATTGAAGATTGAGTACTGAGGATTGAAGATTAAGATTGAGGATTGAGGATTGTGGACTGAGGATGGAGGATTGAGGATTGAAGGTTCAGTATTGAGGATTGAAGATTGAGTATTGAGGATTGAGGATTGAACATTGAGGACTGAGTGTTGAGGGTTGAGTGATGAGAATTGATGTTTGTGGATAGAGATTTGAAGATTGCAGATTGAGTATTGAGTATTGAAAACTGTGAATTGAGTATATTCTATTGAGGATTGAGGATTGACAACTGATTGTTGAGGACTGATGGCTGAAGATTGAGGGTTCCGGATTGAGGATTCAGAATTGAAATTTGAGGACTGAGCATTGAGGATTGAAGATTGAGTATTGAAGATTGAAGATTGAGAATTGAGGATTGAGGATTGAGGATTGAGGATGAGGGCTGAGGGTTGAGGTCTGAGGATTGAGGATTGAGGATTGAGAATTGAGGATTGAGGATTGAGGATTGAAGATTGAGGATTGGGTATTGAGGATTGAGGATTGAGGATTGAAGATTGAGGATAGGGTATTGAGGATTGAAGAATCAAGATTGAGGATTGAGGATTGAGAATTGAGGATTCAATATTGAGTATTGAGGATTGAAGATCGACTATTGAGGATTGACGATTGAGGATTGAGGATTGAGGATTGAGGATTGAAGATTGAGTATTGAGGATTGAAGATTGAGGATTGAGGATTGAATGTTGAGGATTGTTGATTGAGGATTGAGGATTGAGGATTGAATATTGAGGATTGGGGACTGAGTGTTGAGGGTTGAGTGATGAGAATTGATGTTTGTGGATAGAGATTTGAAGATTACAGATTGAGTATTGAGTATTGAAAACTGTGAATTGATGATATTCTATTGAGGATTGAGGATTGACAACTGATTGTTGAGGACTGAGGGCTGAAGGTTGAGGATTCAGGATTGAGGATTCAGGATTGAGGTTTGTGGAGAGAGGACTGAGGGTTGAGGATTGAGGATTGAGAATTGAGGATTGAGGATTGAGGATTGAAGATTGAGGATTGGCTGTTGAGGATGGAACATTGAGGATTGAGGAGTGAGGATTGAGGATTGAGGATTGAAAGTTGAATATTGATGATTGAAGATTGAGGATTGAGGATTGAGGGTTGTGGATTGAGAACGAGGACTGGGGGTTGAGTGTTGATGCCTGAGGTCTGAGGATTGAGAATTGAGGATTGCGAACTGAGGATTGAGGATTGAGGATTGAAGATTGAGGATTGGGTATTGAGGATTGAAGAATGAGGATTGAAGAATGAGGATTGGGGATTGAGTATTGAGGATTGAGGATTGAATATTGAGTATTGAGGATTGAATATTGAGGATTGAGGATTGAGGATTGAGGATTGAGGATTGAGGATTGAGGATTGAGGATTGAGGATTGAAGATTGAGTACTGAGGATTGAGGATTGAGGATTGAGGATTGAGGATTGAGGATTGAGGATTGAAGATTGAGGATTGAGGATTGAGGATTGAGGATTGATGGTTGTGGATTGAGGACGAGGACTGAGGGTTGAATATTTATGTTTGAGGTCTGAGGATTGAGGATTGAGGATTGAGAATTGAGGATTGAGGATTGAGGATTGAAGATTGAGGATTGGGTATTGAGGATTGAGGATTGAGGATTGAAGATTGAGGATAGGGTATTGAGGATTGAAGAATCATGATTGAGGATTGAGGATTGAGGATTGAGGATTCAATATTGAGTATTGAGGATTGAAGATCGACTATTGAGGATTGACGATTGAGGATTGAGGATTGAGGATTGAGGATTGAAGATTGAGTATTGAGGATTGAAGATTGAGGATTGAGGATTGAGGATTGAGGATTGAGGATTGAAGATTAAGATTGAGGATTGAGGATTGAGGATTGAGGATTGAGGATTGAGGATTGAGGATTGAGGATTGAAGATTGAGTATTGAGGATTGAAGATTCAGAATTGAGGATTGAGGATTGAGGAGTGAGGGTTGAAGATTGAGGATTGGGTATTGAGGATTGAAGAATGAGGATAGAGGATTGAGGATTGAGGATTGAGGATTGAAGATTGAGTATTGAGGATTGAAGATTGACGATCGAGGATTGAGCATTGAGGATTGAGTATTGAGGATTCAGGATTGAAGATTGAGTATTGAGGATTGAAGGTTGAGGATTGTGGATTGAGGATTGAGGATTGAGGATTGAATATTGAGGATTGGGGACTGAGTGTTGAGGGTTGAGTGATGAGAATTGATGTTTGTGGATAGAGATTTGAAGATTGCAGATTGAGTATTGAGTATTGAAAACTGTGAATTGATGATATTCTATTGAGGATTGAGGATTGACAACTGATTGTTGAGGACTGAGGGCTGAAGGTTGAGGATTCAGGATTGAGGATTCAGGATTGAGGTTTGAGGAGAGAGGACTGAGGGTTGAGGATTGAGGATTGAGAATTGAGGATTGAGGATTGAGGATTGAAGATTGAGGATTGGCTGTTGAGGATGGAACATTGAGGATTGAGGAGTGAGGATTGAGGATTGAGGATTGAAAGTTGAATATTGATGATTGAAGATTGAGGATTGAGGATTGAGGGTTGTGGATTGAGAACGAGGACTGGGGGTTGAGTGTTGATGCCTGAGGTCTGAGGATTGAGGATTGAGGATTGCGAACTGAGGATTGAGGATTGAGGATTGAAGATTGAGGATTGGGTATTGAGGATTGAAGAATGAGGATTGAAGAATGAGGATTGGGGATTGAGTATTGAGGATTGAGGATTGAATATTGAGGATTGAGGATTGAATATTGAGTATTGAGGATTGAATATTGAGGATTGAGGATTGAGGATTGAGGATTGAAGATTGAGGATTGAGGATTGAGGATTGAGGATTGAGGGTTGTGGATTGAGGACGAGGACTGAGGGTTGAATATTTATGATTGAGGTCTCAGGATTGAGGATTGAGGATTGAGAATTGAGGATTGAGGATTGAGGATTGAAGATTGAGGATTGGGTATTGAGGATTGAGGATTGAAGATTGAGGATAGGGTATTGAGGATTCAAGAATGATGATTGAGGATTGAAGAATGATGATTGAGGATTATGGATTGAGAATTGAGGATTGAATATTGAGTATTGAGGATTGAAGATCGACTATTGAGGATTGCGGATTGAGGATTGAGGGCTGGGGATTGAGGATTGAAGATTGAGTATTGAGGATTGAAGGTTGAGGATTGTGGATTGAGGATTGAGGCTTGAATATCGAGGATTGGGGACTGAGTGTTGAGGGTTGAGTGATGAGGATTGATGTATGTGGATAGAGATTTGAAGATTGCAGGTTGAGTATTGAGTATTGAAAACTGTGAAATCATGATATTCTATTGAGTATTGAGGATGGACCACTGATTGTTGAGGACTGAGGGCTGAAGATTGAGGATTCAGGATTGAGGATTCAGGATTGAGGTTTGAGGACTGAGGATTGAGGATTGAGGATTGAGGATTGAGGATTGAGGATTGAGAATTGAGGATTGAGGATTGAGGATTGAAGATTGAGGATTGGCTGTTGAGGATTGAACATTGAGGATTGAGGATTGAGGATTGAGTATTGAATATTGATGAATGAAGATTGAGGATTGAGGATTGAATGTCGTGGATTGAGGACGAGGACTGAGGGTTGATTATTGATACTTGAGGCCAGAGGATTGAGGATTGAAGGTTGCGAACTGACGATTGAGGATTTAAGATTGAGGATTGGGTATTGAGGATTGAAGAATGAGGATTGAGGATTGAGGACAGAGGATTGAGGATTGAAGATTGAGTATTGAGGATTGAATATTGACGATTGAGGATTGAGGATTGAGGATTGAGGATTGAGGATTTAGGATTGAGGATTGAAGATTGAGTATTGAGGATTGAAGATTGAGGATTGAGGATTGAGGATTGAGGATTGAAGTTTAAGATTGAGGATTGAGGTTTGAAGATTAAGATTGAGGATTGAGGATTGAGGAGTGAGGATTGAAGAATGAGGATTGAGGATTGAGGACTGAGGATTGAGGATTGAAGATTGAGTATTGAGGATTGAAGATTGACGATTGGGGATTGAGGATTGAGGATTGAGGATTGAAGATTGAGTACTGAGGATTGAAGATTAAGATTGAGGATTGAGGATTGAGGACTGAGGATGGAGGGTTGAGGATTGAATGTTCAGTATTGGGGATTGAAGATTGAGTATTGAGGATTGAGGATTGAACATTGAGGACTGAGTGTTGAGGGTTGAGTGATGAGAATTGATGTTTGTGGATAGAGATTTTAAGATTGCAGATTGAGTATTGAGTATTGAAAACTGTGAATTGAGTATATTCTATTGAGGATTGAGGATTGACAACTGATTGTTGAGGACTGAGGGCTGAAGCTTGAGGATTCAGGATTGAGGATTCAGGATTGAGGTTTGAGGAGAGAGGACTGATGATTGAGGATTGAGGAATGAGAATTGAGGATTGAGGATTGAGGATTGCAGATTGAGGATTGGCTGTTGAGGATTGAACATTGAGGATTGAGGATTGAGGATTGAGGATTGAGGATTGAGGATTGAGGATTGAAGACTGAGGATCGGGTATTGAGGATTGAACATTGAGGATTGAGGATTGAGGATTGAGGATTGAGGATTGAGGATTGAAGGTTGAATATTGATGAATGAAGATTGAGGATTGAAGGTTGAATATTGATGAATGAAGATTGAGGATTGAGGATTGAAGCTCGTGGATTGAGGACGAGGACTGAGGGTTGAGTATTGATACTTGAGGCCTGAGTATTGAGGATTGAGGATTGCGAATTGAGGATTGAGGATTTAAGATTGAGGATTGGGTATTGAGGATTGAAGAATGAGGATTGAGCATTGAGGGCAGAGGATTGAGGATTGAAGATTGAATATTGAGGATTGAAGATTGACGATTGAGGTTTGAGCATTGAGGATTGAGGATTGAGGATTGAGGATTGAGGATTGAAGATTGAGTATTCAGGATTGAAGATTGAGGATTGAGGATTGAGGATTGAGGATTGAGGATTGAGGATTGAAGATTGAGTACTGAGGACTGAAGATTAAGATTGAGGATTGAGGATTGAGGATTGAGGATTGAGGATTGAGGATTGAAGATTGAGTATTGAGGACTGAAGATTGAGGATTGAGGATTGAGGATTGAGGGTTGAAGATTGAGGATTGGGTATTGAGGATTCAAGAATGAGGATTGAGGATTGAGGATTGAGGATTGAGGATTGAAGATTGAGTATTGAGGATTGAAGATCGAGGATTGAGAATTGAGGATTGAGTATTGAGGATTCAGGATTGAAGGTTGAGGATTGTGGATTGAGGATTGAGGATTGAGCATTGAATATTGAGGATTGGCGACTGAGTGTTGAGGGTTGAATGATGAGAATTGATGTTTGTGGATAGAGATTTGAAGATTGCAGATTGAGTATTGAGTATTGAAAACTGTGAATTGATGATATTCTATTGAGGATTGAGGATTGACAACTGATTGTTGAGGACTGAGGGCTGAAGCTTGAGGATTCAGGATTGAGGATTCAGGATTGAGGTTTGAGGAGAGAGGACTGAGGATTGAGGATTGAGGATTGAGAATTGAGGATTGAGGATTGAGGATTGAAGATTGAGGATTGGCTGTTGAGTATTGAACATTGAGGATTGAGGATTGAGTATTGAGGATTGAGGATTGAAGGTTGAATATTGATGAATGAAGATTGAGGAATGAGGATTGAGGGTTGTGGATTGAGAACGAGGACTGAGGGTTGAGTGTTGATGCCTGAGGTCTGAGGATTGAGGATTGAGGATTGCGAACTGAGGATTGAGGATTGAGGATTGAAGGTTGAGGATTGGGTATTGAGGATTGAAGAATGAGGATTGAAGAATGAGGTTTGGGGATTGAGTATTGAGTATTGAGTATTGAATATTGAGTATTGAGGATTGAATATTGATGATTGAGGACTGAGGGTTGAGGATTGAGGATTGAAGATTGAGTATTGAGGATTGAGGATTGACGATTGAGGATTGAGGATTGAGGATTGAGGATTGAGGATTGAAGATTGAGGATTGAGGATTGAGGATTGAGGATTGATGGTTGTGGATTGAGAACGAGGACTGAGGGTTGAGTGTTGATGCCTGAGGTCTGAGGATTGAGGATTGAGGATTGCGAACTGAGGATTGAGGATTGAGGATTGAAGGTTGAGGATTGGGTATTGAGGATTGAAGAATGAGGATTGAAGAATGAGGTTTGGGGATTGAGTATTGGGTATTGAGGATTGAATATTGAGTATTGAGGATTGAATATTGATGATTGAGGATTGAGGATTGAGGATTGAGGATTGAAGATAGAAGATTGAGTATTGAGGATTGAAGATTGAGGATTGAGGATTGAGGATTGAGGATTGAAGATTAAGATTGAGGATTGAGGATTGAGGATTGAGGAGTGAGGATTGAGGATTGAGGATTGAAGATTGAGTATTGAGGATTGAAGATTGAGGATTGAGGATTGAGGATTGAGGATTGAGGATTGAAGATTGAGTACTGAGGATTGAAGATTAAGATTGAGGATTGAGGATTGAGGACTGAGGATGGAGGGTTGAGGATTGAATGTTCAGTATTGGGGATTGAAGATTGAGTATTGAGGATTGAGGATTGAACATTGAGGACTGAGTGTTGAGGGTTGAGTGATGAGAATTGATGTTTGTGGATAGAGATTTTAAGATTGCAGATTGAGTATTGAGTATTGAAAACTGTGAATTGAGTATCTTCTATTGAGGATTGAGGATTGACAACTGATTGTTGAGGACTGAGGGCTGAAAATTGAGGGTTCCGGGTTGAGGATTCAGAATTGAAATTTGAGGATTGAGGATTGAGGATTGAGGATTGAGGATTGAGGATTGAGGATTGAGGGTTGGGGATTAAGGATTGAAGATTGAGTATTGAGGATTGAAGGTTGAGGATTGTGGATTGAGGATCGAGGATTGAGGCTTGAATATTGAGGATTGGGGACTGAGTGTTGAGGGTTGAGTGATGAGAATTGATGTTTGTGGATAGAGATCTGAAGATTGCAGGTTGAGTATTGAGTATTGAAATCTGTGAAATCATGATATTCTATTGAGGATTGAGGATGGACCACTGATTGTTGAGGACTGAGGGCTGAAGATTGAGGATTCAGGATTGAGGATTCAGGATTGAGGTTTGAGGACTGAGGATTGAGGATTGAGGATTGAGGATTGAGGATTGAGGATTGAGAATTGAGGATTGAGGATTGAGGATTGAAGATTGAGGATTGGCTGTTGAGGATTGAACATTGAGGATTGAGGATTGAGGATTGAGGATTGAGGATTGAGGATTGAGGATTGAAGATTGAGCATTGAGGATTGAGTATTGAGGATTCAGGATTGAAGATTGAGTATTGAGGATTGAAGGTTGAGGATTGTGGATTGAGGATTGAGGATTGAGGATTGAATATTGAGGATTGGGGATTGAGTGTTGAGGGTTGAGTGATGAGAATTGATGTTTGTGGATAGAGATTTGAAGATTGCAGATTGAGTATTGAGTATTGAAAACTGTGAATTGATGATATTCTATTGAGGATTGAGGATTGACAACTGATTGTTGAGGACTGAGGGCTGAAGGTTGAGGATTCAGGATTGAGGATTCAGGATTGAGGTTTGAGGACTGAGGATTGAGGATTGAGGATTGAGGATTGAGGATTGAGGATTGAGAATTGAGAATTGAGTATTGAGGATTGAAGATTGAGGATTGGCTGTTGAGGATTGAACATTGAGGATTGAGGATTGAGGATTGAGGATTGAATATTGATGAATGAAGATTGAGGATTGAGGATTGAATGTCGTGGATTGAGGACGAGGACTGAGGGTTGATTATTGATACTTGATGCCAGAGCATTGAGGATTGAGGGTTGCGAACTGACGATTGAGGATTTAAGATTGAGGATTGGGTATTGAGGATTGAAGAATGAGGATTGAGGATTGAGGACAGAGGATTCAGGATTGAAGATTGAGTATTGAGGATTGAAGATTGACGATTGAGGATTGAGGATTGAGGATTGAGGATTGAGGATTGAGGATTGAGGATTGAAGATTGAGTATTGAGGATTGAAGATTGAGGATTGAGGATTGAGGATTGAGGATTGAAGATTAAGATTGAGGATTGAGGATTGAGGATTGAGGATTGAGGATTGAGGATTGAGGATTGAGGATTGAAGATTGAGTATTGAGGGTTGAAGATTGAGGATTGAGGATTGAGGATTGAGGATTGAGGATTGAAGATTGAGTACTGAGGATTGAAGATTAAGATTGAGGATTGAGGATTGAGGACTGAGGATGGAGGATTGAGGATTGAAGGTTCAGTATTGAGGATTGAAGATTGAGTATTGAGGATTGAGGATTGAACATTGAGGACTGAGTGTTGAGGGTTGAGTGATGAGAATTGATGTTTGTGGATAGAGATTTGAAGATTGCAGATTGAGTATTGAGTTTTGAAAACTGTGAACTGAGTATATTCTATTGAGGATTGAGGATTGACAACTGATTGTTGAGGACTGAGGGCTGAAGATTGAGGGTTCCGGATTGAGGATTCAGAATTGAAATTTGAGGACTGAGCATTGAGGATTGAAGATTGAGTATTGAAGATTGAAGATTGAGAATTGAGGATTGAGGATTGAGGATTGAGGATGAGGGCTGAGGGTTGAGGTCTGAGGATTGAGGATTGAGGATTGAGAATTGAGGATTGAGGATTGAGGATTGAAGATTGAGGATTGGGTATTGAGGATTGAGGATTGAGGATTGAAGATTGAGGATAGGGTATTGAGGATTGAAGAATCAAGATTGAGGATTGAGGATTGAGGATTGAGGATTCAATATTGAGTATTGAGGATTGAAGATCGACTATTGAGGATTGACGATTGAGGATTGAGGATTGAGGATTGAGGATTGAAGATTGAGTATTGAGGATTGAAGATTGAGGATTGAGGATTGAAGGTTGAGGATTGTTGATTGAGGATTGAGGATTGAGGATTGAATATTGAGGATTGGGGACTGAGTGTAGAGGGTTGAGTGATGAGAATTGATGTTTGTGGATAGAGATTTGAAGATTACAGATTGAGTATTGAGTATTGAAAACTGTGAATTGATGATATTCTATTGAGGATTGAGGATTGACAACTGATTGTTGAGGACTGAGGGCTGAAGGTTGAGGATTCAGGATTGAGGATTCAGGATTGAGGTTTGTGGAGAGAGGACTGAGGGTTGAGGATTGAGGATTGAGAATTGAGGATTGAGGATTGAGGATTGAAGATTGAGGATTGGCTGTTGAGGATGGAACATTGAGGATTGAGGAGTGAGGATTGAGGATTGAGGATTGAAAGTTGAATATTGATGATTGAAGATTGAGGATTGAGGATTGAGGGTTGTGGATTGAGAACGAGGACTGGGGGTTGAGTGTTGATGCCTGAGGTCTGAGGATTGAGAATTGAGGATTGCGAACTGAGAATTGAGGATTGCGAACTGAGGATTGAGGATTGAGGATTGAAGATTGAGGATTGGGTATTGAGGATTGAAGAATGAGGATTGAAGAATGAGGATTGGGGATTGAGTATTGAGGATTGAGGATTGAATATTGAGTATTGAGGATTGAATATTGAGGATTGAGGATTGAGGATTGAGGATTGAGGATTGAGGATTGAGGATTGAGGATTGAGGATTGAAGATTGAGTACTGAGGATTGAGGATTGAGGATTGAGGAATGAGGATTGAGGATTGAGGATTGAGGATTGAGGATTGAGGATTGAAGATTGAGTATTGAGGATTGAAGATTGAGGATTGAGGATTGAGGATTGAGTATTGAGGATTGAGGATTGAAGATTGAGTACTGAGGATTGAAGATTAAGATTGAGGATTGAGGATTGAGCACTGAGGATGGAGGATTGAAGATTGAAGATTGAGTATTGAGGATTGAAGATTGAGGATTGAGGATTGAGGATTGAGGATTGAGGATTGAGGATTGAAGATTGAGGATTGGGTATTGAGGATTGAGGATTGAGGATTGAAGATTGAGGATAGGGTATTGAGGATTGAAGAATCATGATTGAGGATTGAGGATTGAGGATTGAGGATTGAAGACTGAGGATCGGGTATTGAGGATTGAACATTGAGGATTGAGGATTGAGGATTGAGGATTGAGGATTGAGGATTGAAGGTTGAATATTGATGAATGAAGATTGAGGATTGAAGGTTGAATATTGATGAATGAAGATTGAGGATTGAGGATTGAAGCTCGTGGATTGAGGACGAGGACTGAGGGTTGAGTATTGATACTTGAGGCCTGAGTATTGAGGATTGAGGATTGCGAATTGAGGATTGAGGATTTAAGATTGAGGATTGGGTATTGAGGATTGAAGAATGAGGATTGAGCATTGAGGGCAGAGGATTGAGGATTGAAGATTGAATATTGAGGATTGAAGATTGACGATTGAGGTTTGAGCATTGAGGATTGAGGATTGAGGATTGAGGATTGAGGATTGAAGATTGAGTATTCAGGATTGAAGATTGAGGATTGAGGATTGAGGATTGAGGATTGAGGATTGAGGATTGAAGATTGAGTACTGAGGACTGAAGATTAAGATTGAGGATTGAGGATTGAGGATTGAGGATTGAGGATTGAGGATTGAAGATTGAGTATTGAGGACTGAAGATTGAGGATTGAGGATTGAGGATTGAGGGTTGAAGATTGAGGATTGGGTATTGAGGATTCAAGAATGAGGATTGAGGATTGAGGATTGAGGATTGAGGATTGAAGATTGAGTATTGAGGATTGAAGATCGAGGATTGAGGATTGAGGATTGAGTATTGAGGATTGAGGATTGAAGGTTGAGGATTGTGGATTGAGGATTGAGGATTGAGCATTGAATATTGAGGATTGGCGACTGAGTGTTGAGGGTTGAGTGATGAGAATTGATGTTTGTGGATAGAGATTTGAAGATTGCAGATTGAGTATTGAGTATTGAAAACTGTGAATTGATGATATTCTATTGAGGATTGAGGATTGACAACTGATTGTTGAGGACTGAGGGCTGAAGCTTGAGGATTCAGGATTGAGGATTCAGGATTGAGGTTTGAGGAGAGAGGACTGAGGATTGAGGATTGAGGATTGAGAATTGAGGATTGAGGATTGAGGATTGAAGATTGAGGATTGAAGATTGAGGATTGGCTGTTGAGGATTGAACATTGAGGATTGAGGATTGAGGATTGAGGATTGAATATTGATGAATGAAGATTGAGGAATGAGGATTGAGGGTTGTGGATTGAGAACGAGGACTGAGGGTTGATTATTGATACTTGATGCCAGAGCATTGAGGATTGAGGGTTGCGAACTGACGATTGAGGATTTAAGATTGAGGATTGGGTATTGAGGATTGAAGAATGAGGATTGAGGATTGAGGACAGAGGATTGAGGATTGAAGATTGAGTATTGAGGATTGAAGATTGACGATTGAGGATTGAGGATTGAGGATTGAGGATTGAGGATTGAGGATTGAGGATTGAAGATTGAGTATTGAGGATTGAAGATTGAGGATTGAGGATTGAGGATTGAGGATTGAAGATTAAGATTGAGGATTGAGGATTGAGGATTGAAGATTGAGGATTGAGGATTGAGGATTGAGGATTGATGGTTGTGGATTGAGAACGAGGACTGAGGGTTGAGTGTTGATGCCTGAGGTCTGAGGATTGAGGATTGAGGATTGCGAACTGAGGATTGAGGATTGAGGATTGAAGGTTGAGGATTGGGTATTGAGGATTGAAGAATGAGGATTGAAGAATGAGGTTTGGGGATTGAGTATTGGGTATTGAGGATTGAATATTGAGTATTGAGGATTGAATATTGATGATTGAGGATTGAGGATTGAGGATTGAGGATTGAAGATAGAAGATTGAGTATTGAGGATTGAAGATTGAGGATTGAGGATTGAGGATTGAGGATTGAAGATTAAGATTGAGGATTGAGGATTGAGGATTGAGGAGTGAGGATTGAGGATTGAGGATTGAAGATTGAGTATTGAGGATTGAAGATTGAGGATTGAGGATTGAGGATTGAGGATTGAGGATTGAAGATTGAGTACTGAGGATTGAAGATTAAGATTGAGGATTGAGGATTGAGGACTGAGGATGGAGGGTTGAGGATTGAATGTTCAGTATTGGGGATTGAAGATTGAGTATTGAGGATTGAGGATTGAACATTGAGGACTGAGGACTGAAGATTAAGATTGAGGATTGAGGATTGAGGATTGAGGATTGAGGATTGAGGATTGAAGATTGAGTATTGAGGACTGAAGATTGAGGATTGAGGATTGAGGATTGAGGGTTGAAGATTGAGGATTGGGTATTGAGGATTCAAGAATGAGGATTGAGGATTGAGGATTGAGGATTGAGGATTGAAGATTGAGTATTGAGGATTGAAGATCGAGGATTGAGGATTGAGGATTGAGTATTGAGGATTGAGGATTGAAGGTTGAGGATTGTGGATTGAGGATTGAGGATTGAGCATTGAATATTGAGGATTGGCGACTGAGTGTTGAGGGTTGAGTGATGAGAATTGATGTTTGTGGATAGAGATTTGAAGATTGCAGATTGAGTATTGAGTATTGAAAACTGTGAATTGATGATATTCTATTGAGGATTGAGGATTGACAACTGATTGTTGAGGACTGAGGGCTGAAGCTTGAGGATTCAGGATTGAGGATTCAGGATTGAGGTTTGAGGAGAGAGGACTGAGGATTGAGGATTGAGGATTGAGAATTGAGGATTGAGGATTGAGGATTGAAGATTGAGGATTGAAGATTGAGGATTGGCTGTTGAGGATTGAACATTGAGGATTGAGGATTGAGGATTGAGGATTGAATATTGATGAATGAAGATTGAGGAATGAGGATTGAGGGTTGTGGATTGAGAACGAGGACTGAGGGTTGATTATTGATACTTGATGCCAGAGCATTGAGGATTGAGGGTTGCGAACTGACGATTGAGGATTTAAGATTGAGGATTGGGTATTGAGGATTGAAGAATGAGGATTGAGGATTGAGGACAGAGGATTGAGGATTGAAGATTGAGTATTGAGGATTGAAGATTGACGATTGAGGATTGAGGATTGAGGATTGAGGATTGAGGATTGAGGATTGAGGATTGAAGATTGAGTATTGAGGATTGAAGATTGAGGATTGAGGATTGAGGATTGAGGATTGAAGATTAAGATTGAGGATTGAGGATTGAGGATTGAAGATTGAGGATTGAGGATTGAGGATTGAGGATTGATGGTTGTGGATTGAGAACGAGGACTGAGGGTTGAGTGTTGATGCCTGAGGTCTGAGGATTGAGGATTGAGGATTGCGAACTGAGGATTGAGGATTGAGGATTGAAGGTTGAGGATTGGGTATTGAGGATTGAAGAATGAGGATTGAAGAATGAGGTTTGGGGATTGAGTATTGGGTATTGAGGATTGAATATTGAGTATTGAGGATTGAATATTGATGATTGAGGATTGAGGATTGAGGATTGAGGATTGAAGATAGAAGATTGAGTATTGAGGATTGAAGATTGAGGATTGAGGATTGAGGATTGAGGATTGAAGATTAAGATTGAGGATTGAGGATTGAGGATTGAGGAGTGAGGATTGAGGATTGAGGATTGAAGATTGAGTATTGAGGATTGAAGATTGAGGATTGAGGATTGAGGATTGAGGATTGAGGATTGAAGATTGAGTACTGAGGATTGAAGATTAAGATTGAGGATTGAGGATTGAGGACTGAGGATGGAGGGTTGAGGATTGAATGTTCAGTATTGGGGATTGAAGATTGAGTATTGAGGATTGAGGATTGAACATTGAGGACTGAGTGTTGAGGGTTGAGTGATGAGAATTGATGTTTGTGGATAGAGATTTTAAGATTGCAGATTGAGTATTGAGTATTGAAAACTGTGAATTGAGTATCTTCTATTGAGGATTGAGGATTGACAACTGATTGTTGAGGACTGAGGGCTGAAAATTGAGGGTTCCGGGTTGAGGATTCAGAATTGAAATTTGAGGATTGAGGATTGAGGATTGAGGATTGAGGATTGAGGATTGAGGATTGAGGGTTGGGGATTAAGGATTGAAGATTGAGTATTGAGGATTGAAGGTTGAGGATTGTGGATTGAGGATCGAGGATTGAGGCTTGAATATTGAGGATTGGGGACTGAGTGTTGAGGGTTGAGTGATGAGAATTGATGTTTGTGGATAGAGATCTGAAGATTGCAGGTTGAGTATTGAGTATTGAAATCTGTGAAATCATGATATTCTATTGAGGATTGAGGATGGACCACTGATTGTTGAGGACTGAGGGCTGAAGATTGAGGATTCAGGATTGAGGATTCAGGATTGAGGTTTGAGGACTGAGGATTGAGGATTGAGGATTGAGGATTGAGGATTGAGGATTGAGAATTGAGGATTGAGGATTGAGGATTGAAGATTGAGGATTGGCTGTTGAGGATTGAACATTGAGGATTGAGGATTGAGGATTGAGGATTGAGGATTGAGGATTGAGGATTGAAGATTGAGCATTGAGGATTGAGTATTGAGGATTCAGGATTGAAGATTGAGTATTGAGGATTGAAGGTTGAGGATTGTGGATTGAGGATTGAGGATTGAGGATTGAATATTGAGGATTGGGGATTGAGTGTTGAGGGTTGAGTGATGAGAATTGATGTTTGTGGATAGAGATTTGAAGATTGCAGATTGAGTATTGAGTATTGAAAACTGTGAATTGATGATATTCTATTGAGGATTGAGGATTGACAACTGATTGTTGAGGACTGAGGGCTGAAGGTTGAGGATTCAGGATTGAGGATTCAGGATTGAGGTTTGAGGACTGAGGATTGAGGATTGAGGATTGAGGATTGAGGATTGAGGATTGAGAATTGAGAATTGAGTATTGAGGATTGAAGATTGAGGATTGGCTGTTGAGGATTGAACATTGAGGATTGAGGATTGAGGATTGAGGATTGAATATTGATGAATGAAGATTGAGGATTGAGGATTGAATGTCGTGGATTGAGGACGAGGACTGAGGGTTGATTATTGATACTTGATGCCAGAGCATTGAGGATTGAGGGTTGCGAACTGACGATTGAGGATTTAAGATTGAGGATTGGGTATTGAGGATTGAAGAATGAGGATTGAGGATTGAGGACAGAGGATTCAGGATTGAAGATTGAGTATTGAGGATTGAAGATTGACGATTGAGGATTGAGGATTGAGGATTGAGGATTGAGGATTGAGGATTGAGGATTGAAGATTGAGTATTGAGGATTGAAGATTGAGGATTGAGGATTGAGGATTGAGGATTGAAGATTAAGATTGAGGATTGAGGATTGAGGATTGAGGATTGAGGATTGAGGATTGAGGATTGAGGATTGAAGATTGAGTATTGAGGGTTGAAGATTGAGGATTGAGGATTGAGGATTGAGGATTGAGGATTGAAGATTGAGTACTGAGGATTGAAGATTAAGATTGAGGATTGAGGATTGAGGACTGAGGATGGAGGATTGAGGATTGAAGGTTCAGTATTGAGGATTGAAGATTGAGTATTGAGGATTGAGGATTGAACATTGAGGACTGAGTGTTGAGGGTTGAGTGATGAGAATTGATGTTTGTGGATAGAGATTTGAAGATTGCAGATTGAGTATTGAGTTTTGAAAACTGTGAACTGAGTATATTCTATTGAGGATTGAGGATTGACAACTGATTGTTGAGGACTGAGGGCTGAAGATTGAGGGTTCCGGATTGAGGATTCAGAATTGAAATTTGAGGACTGAGCATTGAGGATTGAAGATTGAGTATTGAAGATTGAAGATTGAGAATTGAGGATTGAGGATTGAGGATTGAGGATGAGGGCTGAGGGTTGAGGTCTGAGGATTGAGGATTGAGGATTGAGAATTGAGGATTGAGGATTGAGGATTGAAGATTGAGGATTGGGTATTGAGGATTGAGGATTGAGGATTGAAGATTGAGGATAGGGTATTGAGGATTGAAGAATCAAGATTGAGGATTGAGGATTGAGGATTGAGGATTCAATATTGAGTATTGAGGATTGAAGATCGACTATTGAGGATTGACGATTGAGGATTGAGGATTGAGGATTGAGGATTGAAGATTGAGTATTGAGGATTGAAGATTGAGGATTGAGGATTGAAGGTTGAGGATTGTTGATTGAGGATTGAGGATTGAGGATTGAATATTGAGGATTGGGGACTGAGTGTAGAGGGTTGAGTGATGAGAATTGATGTTTGTGGATAGAGATTTGAAGATTACAGATTGAGTATTGAGTATTGAAAACTGTGAATTGATGATATTCTATTGAGGATTGAGGATTGACAACTGATTGTTGAGGACTGAGGGCTGAAGGTTGAGGATTCAGGATTGAGGATTCAGGATTGAGGTTTGTGGAGAGAGGACTGAGGGTTGAGGATTGAGGATTGAGAATTGAGGATTGAGGATTGAGGATTGAAGATTGAGGATTGGCTGTTGAGGATGGAACATTGAGGATTGAGGAGTGAGGATTGAGGATTGAGGATTGAAAGTTGAATATTGATGATTGAAGATTGAGGATTGAGGATTGAGGGTTGTGGATTGAGAACGAGGACTGGGGGTTGAGTGTTGATGCCTGAGGTCTGAGGATTGAGAATTGAGGATTGCGAACTGAGAATTGAGGATTGCGAACTGAGGATTGAGGATTGAGGATTGAAGATTGAGGATTGGGTATTGAGGATTGAAGAATGAGGATTGAAGAATGAGGATTGGGGATTGAGTATTGAGGATTGAGGATTGAATATTGAGTATTGAGGATTGAATATTGAGGATTGAGGATTGAGGATTGAGGATTGAGGATTGAGGATTGAGGATTGAGGATTGAGGATTGAAGATTGAGTACTGAGGATTGAGGATTGAGGATTGAGGAATGAGGATTGAGGATTGAGGATTGAGGATTGAGGATTGAGGATTGAAGATTGAGTATTGAGGATTGAAGATTGAGGATTGAGGATTGAGGATTGAGTATTGAGGATTGAGGATTGAAGATTGAGTACTGAGGATTGAAGATTAAGATTGAGGATTGAGGATTGAGCACTGAGGATGGAGGATTGAAGATTGAAGATTGAGTATTGAGGATTGAAGATTGAGGATTGAGGATTGAGGATTGAGGGTTGAGGATTGAGGATTGAAGATTGAGGATTGGGTATTGAGGATTGAGGATTGAGGATTGAAGATTGAGGATAGGGTATTGAGGATTGAAGAATCATGATTGAGGATTGAGGATTGAGGATTGAGGATTGAAGACTGAGGATCGGGTATTGAGGATTGAACATTGAGGATTGAGGATTGAGGATTGAGGATTGAGGATTGAGGATTGAAGGTTGAATATTGATGAATGAAGATTGAGGATTGAAGGTTGAATATTGATGAATGAAGATTGAGGATTGAGGATTGAAGCTCGTGGATTGAGGACGAGGACTGAGGGTTGAGTATTGATACTTGAGGCCTGAGTATTGAGGATTGAGGATTGCGAATTGAGGATTGAGGATTTAAGATTGAGGATTGGGTATTGAGGATTGAAGAATGAGGATTGAGCATTGAGGGCAGAGGATTGAGGATTGAAGATTGAATATTGAGGATTGAAGATTGACGATTGAGGTTTGAGCATTGAGGATTGAGGATTGAGGATTGAGGATTGAGGATTGAAGATTGAGTATTCAGGATTGAAGATTGAGGATTGAGGATTGAGGATTGAGGATTGAGGATTGAGGATTGAAGATTGAGTACTGAGGACTGAAGATTAAGATTGAGGATTGAGGATTGAGGATTGAGGATTGAGGATTGAGGATTGAAGATTGAGTATTGAGGACTGAAGATTGAGGATTGAGGATTGAGGATTGAGGGTTGAAGATTGAGGATTGGGTATTGAGGATTCAAGAATGAGGATTGAGGATTGAGGATTGAGGATTGAGGATTGAAGATTGAGTATTGAGGATTGAAGATCGAGGATTGAAGATTGAGGATTGAGTATTGAGGATTGAGGATTGAAGGTTGAGGATTGTGGATTGAGGATTGAGGATTGAGCATTGAATATTGAGGATTGGCGACTGAGTGTTGAGGGTTGAGTGATGAGAATTGATGTTTGTGGATAGAGATTTGAAGATTGCAGATTGAGTATTGAGTATTGAAAACTGTGAATTGATGATATTCTATTGAGGATTGAGGATTGACAACTGATTGTTGAGGACTGAGGGCTGAAGCTTGAGGATTCAGGATTGAGGATTCAGGATTGAGGTTTGAGGAGAGAGGACTGAGGATTGAGGATTGAGGATTGAGAATTGAGGATTGAGGATTGAGGATTGAAGATTGAGGATTGAAGATTGAGGATTGGCTGTTGAGGATTGAACATTGAGGATTGAGGATTGAGGATTGAGGATTGAATATTGATGAATGAAGATTGAGGAATGAGGATTGAGGGTTGTGGATTGAGAACGAGGACTGAGGGTTGATTATTGATACTTGATGCCAGAGCATTGAGGATTGAGGGTTGCGAACTGACGATTGAGGATTTAAGATTGAGGATTGGGTATTGAGGATTGAAGAATGAGGATTGAGGATTGAGGACAGAGGATTGAGGATTGAAGATTGAGTATTGAGGATTGAAGATTGACGATTGAGGATTGAGGATTGAGGATTGAGGATTGAGGATTGAGGATTGAGGATTGAAGATTGAGTATTGAGGATTGAAGATTGAGGATTGAGGATTGAGGATTGAGGATTGAAGATTAAGATTGAGAATTGAGGATTGAGGATTGAGGATTGAGGATTGAGGATTGAGGATTGAGGATTGAAGATTGAGTATTGAGGGTTGAAGATTGAGGATTGAGGATTGAGGATTGAGGATTGAGGATTGAAGATTGAGTACTGAGGATTGAAGATTAAGATTGAGGGTTGAGGATTGAGGACTGAGGATGGAGGATTGAGGATTGAAGGTTCAGTATTGAGGATTGAAGATTGAGTATTGAGGATTGAGGATTGAACATTGAGGACTGAGTGTTGAGGGTTGAGTGATGAGAATTGATGTTTGTGGATAGAGATTTGAAGATTGCAGATTGAGTATTGAGTTTTGAAAACTGTGAATTGAGTATATTCTATTGAGGATTGAGGATTGACAACTGATTGTTGAGGACTGAGGGCTGAAGATTGAGGGTTCCGGATTGAGGATTCAGAATTGAAATTTGAGGACTGAGCATTGAGGATTGAAGATTGAGTATTGAAGATTGAAGATTGAGAATTGAGGATTGAGGATTGAGGATTGAGGATGAGGGCTGAGGGTTGAGGTCTGAGGATTGAGGATTGAGGATTGAGAATTGAGGATTGAGGATTGAGGATTGAAGATTGAGGATTGGGTATTGAGGATTGAGGATTGAGGATTGAAGATTGAGGATAGGGTATTGAGGATTGAAGAATCAAGATTGAGGATTGAGGATTGAGGATTGAGGATTCAATATTGAGTATTGAGGATTGAAGATCGACTATTGAGGATTGACGATTGAGGATTGAGGATTGAGGATTGAGGATTGAAGATTGAGTATTGAGGATTGAAGATTGAGGATTGAGGATTGAAGGTTGAGGATTGTTGATTGAGGATTGAGGATTGAGGATTGAATATTGAGGATTGGGGACTGAGTGTAGAGGGTTGAGTGATGAGAATTGATGTTTGTGGATAGAGATTTGAAGATTACAGATTGAGTATTGAGTATTGAAAACTGTGAATTGATGATATTCTATTGAGGATTGAGGATTGACAACTGATTGTTGAGGACTGAGGGCTGAAGGTTGAGGATTCAGGATTGAGGATTCAGGATTGAGGTTTGTGGAGAGAGGACTGAGGGTTGAGGATTGAGGATTGAGAATTGAGGATTGAGGATTGAGGATTGAAGATTGAGGATTGGCTGTTGAGGATGGAACATTGAGGATTGAGGAGTGAGGATTGAGGATTGAGGATTGAAAGTTGAATATTGATGATTGAAGATTGAGGATTGAGGATTGAGGGTTGTGGATTGAGAACGAGGACTGGGGGTTGAGTGTTGATGCCTGAGGTCTGAGGATTGAGAATTGAGGATTGCGAACTGAGAATTGAGGATTGCGAACTGAGGATTGAGGATTGAGGATTGAAGATTGAGGATTGGGTATTGAGGATTGAAGAATGAGGATTGAAGAATGAGGATTGGGGATTGAGTATTGAGGATTGAGGATTGAATATTGAGTATTGAGGATTGAATATTGAGGATTGAGGATTGAGGATTGAGGATTGAGGATTGAGGATTGAGGATTGAGGATTGAGGATTGAAGATTGAGTACTGAGGATTGAGGATTGAGGATTGAGGAATGAGGATTGAGGATTGAGGATTGAGGATTGAGGATTGAGGATTGAAGATTGAGTATTGAGGATTGAAGATTGAGGATTGAGGATTGAGGATTGAGTATTGAGGATTGAGGATTGAAGATTGAGTACTGAGGATTGAAGATTAAGATTGAGGATTGAGGATTGAGCACTGAGGATGGAGGATTGAAGATTGAAGATTGAGTATTGAGGATTGAAGATTGAGGATTGAGGATTGAGGATTGAGGGTTGAGGATTGAGGATTGAAGATTGAGGATTGGGTATTGAGGATTGAGGATTGAGGATTGAAGATTGAGGATAGGGTATTGAGGATTGAAGAATCATGATTGAGGATTGAGGATTGAGGATTGAGGATTGAAGACTGAGGATCGGGTATTGAGGATTGAACATTGAGGATTGAGGATTGAGGATTGAGGATTGAGGATTGAGGATTGAAGGTTGAATATTGATGAATGAAGATTGAGGATTGAAGGTTGAATATTGATGAATGAAGATTGAGGATTGAGGATTGAAGCTCGTGGATTGAGGACGAGGACTGAGGGTTGAGTATTGATACTTGAGGCCTGAGTATTGAGGATTGAGGATTGCGAATTGAGGATTGAGGATTTAAGATTGAGGATTGGGTATTGAGGATTGAAGAATGAGGATTGAGCATTGAGGGCAGAGGATTGAGGATTGAAGATTGAATATTGAGGATTGAAGATTGACGATTGAGGTTTGAGCATTGAGGATTGAGGATTGAGGATTGAGGATTGAGGATTGAAGATTGAGTATTCAGGATTGAAGATTGAGGATTGAGGATTGAGGATTGAGGATTGAGGATTGAGGATTGAAGATTGAGTACTGAGGACTGAAGATTAAGATTGAGGATTGAGGATTGAGGATTGAGGATTGAGGATTGAGGATTGAAGATTGAGTATTGAGGACTGAAGATTGAGGATTGAGGATTGAGGATTGAGGGTTGAAGATTGAGGATTGGGTATTGAGGATTCAAGAATGAGGATTGAGGATTGAGGATTGAGGATTGAGGATTGAAGATTGAGTATTGAGGATTGAAGATCGAGGATTGAGGATTGAGGATTGAGTATTGAGGATTGAGGATTGAAGGTTGAGGATTGTGGATTGAGGATTGAGGATTGAGCATTGAATATTGAGGATTGGCGACTGAGTGTTGAGGGTTGAGTGATGAGAATTGATGTTTGTGGATAGAGATTTGAAGATTGCAGATTGAGTATTGAGTATTGAAAACTGTGAATTGATGATATTCTATTGAGGATTGAGGATTGACAACTGATTGTTGAGGACTGAGGGCTGAAGCTTGAGGATTCAGGATTGAGGATTCAGGATTGAGGTTTGAGGAGAGAGGACTGAGGATTGAGGATTGAGGATTGAGAATTGAGGATTGAGGATTGAGGATTGAAGATTGAGGATTGAAGATTGAGGATTGGCTGTTGAGGATTGAACATTGAGGATTGAGGATTGAGGATTGAGGATTGAATATTGATGAATGAAGATTGAGGAATGAGGATTGAGGGTTGTGGATTGAGAACGAGGACTGAGGGTTGATTATTGATACTTGATGCCAGAGCATTGAGGATTGAGGGTTGCGAACTGACGATTGAGGATTTAAGATTGAGGATTGGGTATTGAGGATTGAAGAATGAGGATTGAGGATTGAGGACAGAGGATTGAGGATTGAAGATTGAGTATTGAGGATTGAAGATTGACGATTGAGGATTGAGGATTGAGGATTGAGGATTGAGGATTGAGGATTGAGGATTGAAGATTGAGTATTGAGGATTGAAGATTGAGGATTGAGGATTGAGGATTGAGGATTGAAGATTAAGATTGAGGATTGAGGATTGAGGATTGAGGATTGAGGATTGAGGATTGAGGATTGAGGATTGAAGATTGAGTATTGAGGGTTGAAGATTGAGGATTGAGGATTGAGGATTGAGGATTGAGGATTGAAGATTGAGTACTGAGGATTGAAGATTAAGATTGAGGGTTGAGGATTGAGGACTGAGGATGGAGGATTGAGGATTGAAGGTTCAGTATTGAGGATTGAAGATTGAGTATTGAGGATTGAGGATTGAACATTGAGGACTGAGTGTTGAGGGTTGAGTGATGAGAATTGATGTTTGTGGATAGAGATTTGAAGATTGCAGATTGAGTATTGAGTTTTGAAAACTGTGAATTGAGTATATTCTATTGAGGATTGAGGATTGACAACTGATTGTTGAGGACTGAGGGCTGAAGATTGAGGGTTCCGGATTGAGGATTCAGAATTGAAATTTGAGGACTGAGCATTGAGGATTGAAGATTGAGTATTGAAGATTGAAGATTGAGAATTGAGGATTGAGGATTGAGGATTGAGGATGAGGGCTGAGGGTTGAGGTCTGAGGATTGAGGATTGAGGATTGAGAATTGAGGATTGAGGATTGAGGATTGAAGATTGAGGATTGGGTATTGAGGATTGAGGATTGAGGATTGAAGATTGAGGATAGGGTATTGA
This sequence comes from Calliopsis andreniformis, assembly GCF_051401765.1. Taxonomy (NCBI): domain Eukaryota; kingdom Metazoa; phylum Arthropoda; class Insecta; order Hymenoptera; family Andrenidae; genus Calliopsis; species Calliopsis andreniformis. The sequence continues at coordinate 1,886,338 of NW_027480499.1, forward strand.
GGATTGAAGAATCAAGATTGAGGATTGAGGATTGAGGATTGAGGATTCAATATTGAGTATTGAGGATTGAAGATCGACTATTGAGGATTGACGATTGAGGATTGAGGATTGAGGATTGAGGATTGAAGATTGAGTATTGAGGATTGAAGATTGAGGATTGAGGATTGAAGGTTGAGGATTGTTGATTGAGGATTGAGGATTGAGGATTGAATATTGAGGATTGGGGACTGAGTGTAGAGGGTTGAGTGATGAGAATTGATGTTTGTGGATAGAGATTTGAAGATTACAGATTGAGTATTGAGTATTGAAAACTGTGAATTGATGATATTCTATTGAGGATTGAGGATTGACAACTGATTGTTGAGGACTGAGGGCTGAAGGTTGAGGATTCAGGATTGAGGATTCAGGATTGAGGTTTGTGGAGAGAGGACTGAGGGTTGAGGATTGAGGATTGAGAATTGAGGATTGAGGATTGAGGATTGAAGATTGAGGATTGGCTGTTGAGGATGGAACATTGAGGATTGAGGAGTGAGGATTGAGGATTGAGGATTGAAAGTTGAATATTGATGATTGAAGATTGAGGATTGAGGATTGAGGGTTGTGGATTGAGAACGAGGACTGGGGGTTGAGTGTTGATGCCTGAGGTCTGAGGATTGAGAATTGAGGATTGCGAACTGAGAATTGAGGATTGCGAACTGAGGATTGAGGATTGAGGATTGAAGATTGAGGATTGGGTATTGAGGATTGAAGAATGAGGATTGAAGAATGAGGATTGGGGATTGAGTATTGAGGATTGAGGATTGAATATTGAGTATTGAGGATTGAATATTGAGGATTGAGGATTGAGGATTGAGGATTGAGGATTGAGGATTGAGGATTGAGGATTGAGGATTGAAGATTGAGTACTGAGGATTGAGGATTGAGGATTGAGGAATGAGGATTGAGGATTGAGGATTGAGGATTGAGGATTGAGGATTGAAGATTGAGTATTGAGGATTGAAGATTGAGGATTGAGGATTGAGGATTGAGTATTGAGGATTGAGGATTGAAGATTGAGTACTGAGGATTGAAGATTAAGATTGAGGATTGAGGATTGAGCACTGAGGATGGAGGATTGAGGATTGAAGATTGAAGATTGAGTATTGAGGATTGAAGATTGAGGATTGAGGATTGAGGATTGAGGATTGAGGATTGAGGATTGAAGATTGAGGATTGGGTATTGAGGATTGAGGATTGAGGATTGAAGATTGAGGATAGGGTATTGAGGATTGAAGAATCATGATTGAGGATTGAGGATTGAGGATTGAGGATTCAATATTGAGTATTGAGGATTGAAGATCGACTATTGAGGATTGACGATTGAGGATTGAGGATTGAGGATTGAGGATTGAAGATTGAGTATTGAGGATTGAAGATTGAGGATTGAGGATTGAGGATTGAGGATTGAGGATTGAAGATTAAGATTGAGGATTGAGGATTGAGGATTGAGGATTGAGGATTGAGGATTGAGGATTGAAGATTGAGTATTGAGGATTGAAGATTGAGGATTGAGGATTGAGTATTGAGGATTGAGGATTGAAGATTGAGTACTGAGGATTGAAGATTAAGATTGAGGATTGAGGATTGAGCACTGAGGATGGAGGATTGAGGATTGAAGGTTCAGTATTGAGGATTGAAGATTGAGTATTGAGGATTGAGGATTGAACATTGAGGATAGGGTATTGAGGATTGAAGAATCAAGATTGAGGATTGAGGATTGAGGATTGAGGATTCAATATTGAGTATTGAGGATTGAAGATCGACTATTGAGGATTGACGATTGAGGATTGAGGATTGAGGATTGAGGATGAGGGCTGAGGGTTGAGGTCTGAGGATTGAGGATTGAGGATTGAGAATTGAGGATTGAGGATTGAGGATTGAAGATTGAGGATTGGGTATTGAGGATTGAGGATTGAGGATTGAAGATTGAGGATAGGGTATTGAGGATTGAAGAATCAAGATTGAGGATTGAGGATTGAGGATTGAGGATTCAATATTGAGTATTGAGGATTGAAGATCGACTATTGAGGATTGACGATTGAGGATTGAGGATTGAGGATTGAGGATTGAAGATTGAGTATTGAGGATTGAAGATTGAGGATTGAGGATTGAAGGTTGAGGATTGTTGATTGAGGATTGTGGATTGAGGATTGAATATTGAGGATTGGGGACTGAGTGTAGAGGGTTGAGTGATGAGAATTGATGTTTGTGGATAGAGATTTGAAGATTACAGATTGAGTATTGAGTATTGAAAACTGTGAATTGATGATATTCTATTGAGGATTGAGGATTGACAACTGATTGTTGAGGACTGAGGGCTGAAGGTTGAGGATTCAGGATTGAGGATTCAGGATTGAGGTTTGTGGAGAGAGGACTGAGGGTTGAGGATTGAGGATTGAGAATTGAGGATTGAGGATTGAGGATTGAAGATTGAGGATTGGCTGTTGAGGATGGAACATTGAGGATTGAGGATTGAGGATTGAAGAATGAGGATTGGGGATTGAGTATTGAGGATTGAGGATTGAATATTGAGTATTGAGGATTGAATATTGAGGATTGAGGATTGAGGATTGAGGATTGAGGATTGAGGATTGAGGATTGAGGATTGAGGATTGAAGATTGAGTACTGAGGATTGAGGATTGAGGATTGAGGAATGAGGATTGAGGATTGAGGATTGAGGATTGAGGATTGAGGATTGAAGATTGAGTATTGAGGATTGAAGATTGAGGATTGAGGATTGAGGATTGAGTATTGAGGATTGAGGATTGAAGATTGAGTACTGAGGATTGAAGATTAAGATTGAGGATTGAGGATTGAGCACTGAGGATGGAGGATTGAGGATTGAAGATTGAAGATTGAGTATTGAGGATTGAAGATTGAGGATTGAGGATTGAGGATTGAGGATTGAGGATTGAGGATTGAAGATTGAGGATTGGGTATTGAGGATTGAGGATTGAGGATTGAAGATTGAGGATAGGGTATTGAGGATTGAAGAATCATGATTGAGGATTGAGGATTGAGGATTGAGGATTCAATATTGAGTATTGAGGATTGAAGATCGACTATTGAGGATTGACGATTGAGGATTGAGGATTGAGGATTGAGGATTGAAGATTGAGTATTGAGGATTGAAGATTGAGGATTGAGGATTGAGGATTGAGGATTGAGGATTGAAGATTAAGATTGAGGATTGAGGATTGAGGATTGAGGATTGAGGATTGAGGATTGAGGATTGAAGATTGAGTATTGAGGATTGAAGATTGAGGATTGAGGATTGAGTATTGAGGATTGAGGATTGAAGATTGAGTACTGAGGATTGAAGATTAAGATTGAGGATTGAGGATTGAGCACTGAGGATGGAGGATTGAGGATTGAAGGTTCAGTATTGAGGATTGAAGATTGAGTATTGAGGATTGAGGATTGAACATTGAGGATAGGGTATTGAGGATTGAAGAATCAAGATTGAGGATTGAGGATTGAGGATTGAGGATTCAATATTGAGTATTGAGGATTGAAGATCGACTATTGAGGATTGACGATTGAGGATTGAGGATTGAGGATTGAGGATGAGGGCTGAGGGTTGAGGTCTGAGGATTGAGGATTGAGGATTGAGAATTGAGGATTGAGGATTGAGGATTGAAGATTGAGGATTGGGTATTGAGGATTGAGGATTGAGGATTGAAGATTGAGGATAGGGTATTGAGGATTGAAGAATCAAGATTGAGGATTGAGGATTGAGGATTGAGGATTCAATATTGAGTATTGAGGATTGAAGATCGACTATTGAGGATTGACGATTGAGGATTGAGGATTGAGGATTGAGGATTGAAGATTGAGTATTGAGGATTGAAGATTGAGGATTGAGGATTGAAGGTTGAGGATTGTTGATTGAGGATTGAGGATTGAGGATTGAATATTGAGGATTGGGGACTGAGTGTAGAGGGTTGAGTGATGAGAATTGATGTTTGTGGATAGAGATTTGAAGATTACAGATTGAGTATTGAGTATTGAAAACTGTGAATTGATGATATTCTATTGAGGATTGAGGATTGACAACTGATTGTTGAGGACTGAGGGCTGAAGGTTGAGGATTCAGCATTGAGGATTCAGGATTGAGGTTTGTGGAGAGAGGACTGAGGGTTGAGGATTGAGGATTGAGAATTGAGGATTGAGGATTGAGGATTGAAGATTGAGGATTGGCTGTTGAGGATGGAACATTGAGGATTGAGGATTGAGGATTGAGGATTGAGGATTGAAAGTTGAATATTGATGATTGAAGATTGAGGATTGAGGATTGAGGGTTGTGGATTGAGAACGAGGACTGGGGGTTGAGTGTTGATGCCTGAGGTCTGAGAAATTGAGAATTGAGGATTGCGAACTGAGGATTGAGGATTGAGGATTGAAGATTGAGGATTGGGTATTGAGGATTGAAGAATGAGGATTGAAGAATGAGGATTGGGGATTGAGTATTGAGGATTGAGGATTGAATATTGAGTATTGAGGATTGAATATTGAGGATTGAGGATTGAGGATTGAGGATTGAGGATTGAGGATTGAGGATTGAGGATTGAGGATTGAAGATTGAGTACTGAGGATTGAGGATTGAGGATTGAGGAATGAGGATTGAGGATTGAGGATTGAGGATTGAGGATTGAGGATTGAAGATTGAGTATTGAGGATTGAAGATTGAGGATTGAGGATTGAGGATTGAGTATTGAGGATTGAGGATTGAAGATTGAGTACTGAGGATTGAAGATTAAGATTGAGGATTGAGGATTGAGCACTGAGGATGGAGGATTGAGGATTGAAGATTGAAGATTGAGTATTGAGGATTGAAGATTGAGGATTGAGGATTGAGGATTGAGGATTGAGGATTGAGGATTGAAGATTGAGGATTGGGTATTGAGGATTGAGGATTGAGGATTGAAGATTGAGGATAGGGTATTGAGGATTGAAGAATCATGATTGAGGATTGAGGATTGAGGATTGAGGATTCAATATTGAGTATTGAGGATTGAAGATCGACTATTGAGGATTGACGATTGAGGATTGAGGATTGAGGATTGAGGATTGAAGATTGAGTATTGAGGATTGAAGATTGAGGATTGAGGATTGAGGATTGAGGATTGAGGATTGAAGATTAAGATTGAGGATTGAGGATTGAGGATTGAGGATTCAATATTGAGTATTGAGGATTGAAGATCGACTATTGAGGATTGACGATTGAGGATTGAGGATTGAGGATTGAGGATTGAAGATTGAGTATTGAGGATTGAAGATTGAGGATTGAGGATTGAAGGTTGAGGATTGTTGATTGAGGATTGAGGATTGAGGATTGAATATTGAGGATTGGGGACTGAGTGTAGAGGGTTGAGTGATGAGAATTGATGTTTGTGGATAGAGATTTGAAGATTACAGATTGAGTATTGAGTATTGAAAACTGTGAATTGATGATATTCTATTGAGGATTGAGGATTGACAACTGATTGTTGAGGACTGAGGGCTGAAGGTTGAGGATTCAGCATTGAGGATTCAGGATTGAGGTTTGTGGAGAGAGGACTGAGGGTTGAGGATTGAGGATTGAGAATTGAGGATTGAGGATTGAGGATTGAAGATTGAGGATTGGCTGTTGAGGATGGAACATTGAGGATTGAGGATTGAGGATTGAGGATTGAGGATTGAAAGTTGAATATTGATGATTGAAGATTGAGGATTGAGGATTGAGGGTTGTGGATTGAGAACGAGGACTGGGGGTTGAGTGTTGATGCCTGAGGTCTGAGAAATTGAGAATTGAGGATTGCGAACTGAGGATTGAGGATTGAGGATTGAAGATTGAGGATTGGGTATTGAGGATTGAAGAATGAGGATTGAAGAATGAGGATTGGGGATTGAGTATTGAGGATTGAGGATTGAATATTGAGTATTGAGGATTGAATATTGAGGATTGAGGATTGAGGATTGAGGATTGAGGATTGAGGATTGAGGATTGAGGATTGAGGATTGAAGATTGAGTACTGAGGATTGAGGATTGAGGATTGAGGAATGAGGATTGAGGATTGAGGATTGAGGATTGAGGATTGAGGATTGAAGATTGAGTATTGAGGATTGAAGATTGAGGATTGAGGATTGAGGATTGAGTATTGAGGATTGAGGATTGAAGATTGAGTACTGAGGATTGAAGATTAAGATTGAGGATTGAGGATTGAGCACTGAGGATGGAGGATTGAGGATTGAAGATTGAAGATTGAGTATTGAGGATTGAAGATTGAGGATTGAGGATTGAGGATTGAGGATTGAGGATTGAGGATTGAAGATTGAGGATTGGGTATTGAGGATTGAGGATTGAGGATTGAAGATTGAGGATAGGGTATTGAGGATTGAAGAATCATGATTGAGGATTGAGGATTGAGGATTGAGGATTCAATATTGAGTATTGAGGATTGAAGATCGACTATTGAGGATTGACGATTGAGGATTGAGGATTGAGGATTGAGGATTGAAGATTGAGTATTGAGGATTGAAGATTGAGGATTGAGGATTGAGGATTGAGGATTGAGGATTGAAGATTAAGATTGAGGATTGAGGATTGAGGATTGAGGATTGAGGATTGAGGATTGAAGATTGAGTATTGAGGATTGAAGATTGAGGATTGAGGATTGAGTATTGAGGATTGAGGATTGAAGATTGAGTACTGAGGATTGAAGATTAAGATTGAGGATTAAGGATTGAGCACTGAGGATGGAGGATTGAGGATTGAAGGTTCAGTATTGAGGATTGAAGATTGAGTATTGAGGATTGAGGATTGAACATTGAGGACTGAGTGTTGAGGGTTGAGTGATGAGAATTGATGTTTGTGGATAGAGATTTGAAGATTGCAGATTGAGTATTGAGTACTGAAAACTGTGAATTGAGTATATTCTATTGAGGATTGAGGATTGACAACTGATTGTTGAGGACTGAGGGCTGAAGATTGAGGGTTCCGGATTGAGGATTCAGAATTGAAATTTGAGGACTGAGCATTGAGGATTGAAGATTGAGTATTGAAGATTGAAGATTGAGAATTGAGGATTGAGGATTGAGGAGTGAGGGTTGAAGATTGAGGATTGGGTATTGAGGATTGAAGAATGAGGATAGAGGATTGAGGATTGAGGATTGAGGATTGAAGATTGAGTATTGAGGATTGAAGATTGACGATCGAGGATTGAGCATTGAGGATTGAGTATTGAGGATTCAGGATTGAAGATTGAGTATTGAGGATTGAAGGTTGAGGATTGTGGATTGAGGATTGAGGATTGAGGATTGAATATTGAGGATTGGGGACTGAGTGTTGAGGGTTGAGTGATGAGAATTGATGTTTGTGGATAGAGATTTGAAGATTGCAGATTGAGTATTGAGTATTGAAAACTGTGAATTGATGATATTCTATTGAGGATTGAGGATTGACAACTGATTGTTGAGGACTGAGGGCTGAAGATTGAGGGTTCCGGATTGAGGATTCAGAATTGAAATTTGAGGACTGAGCATTGAGGATTGAAGATTGAGTATTGAAGATTGAAGATTGAGAATTGAGGATTGAGGATTGAGGATTGAGGATGAGGGCTGAGGGTTGAGGTCTGAGGATTGAGGATTGAGGATTGAGAATTGAGGATTGAGGATTGAGGATTGAAGATTGAGGATTGGGTATTGAGGATTGAGGATTGAGGATTGAAGATTGAGGATAGGGTATTGAGGATTGAAGAATCAAGATTGAGGATTGAGGATTGAGGATTGAGGATTCAATATTGAGTATTGAGGATTGAAGATCGACTATTGAGGATTGACGATTGAGGATTGAGGATTGAGGATTGAGGATTGAAGATTGAGTATTGAGGATTGAAGATTGAGGATTGAGGATTGAAGGTTGAGGATTGTTGATTGAGGATTGAGGATTGAGGATTGAATATTGAGGATTGGGGACTGAGTGTTGAGGGTTGAGTGATGAGAATTGATGTTTGTGGATAGAGATTTGAAGATTACAGATTGAGTATTGAGTATTGAAAACTGTGAATTGATGATATTCTATTGAGGATTGAGGATTGACAACTGATTGTTGAGGACTGAGGGCTGAAGGTTGAGGATTCAGGATTGAGGTTTGTGGAGAGAGGACTGAGGGTTGAGGATTGAGGATTGAGAATTGAGGATTGAGGATTGAGGATTGAAGATTGAGGATTGGCTGTTGAGGATGGAACATTGAGGATTGAGGAGTGAGGATTGAGGATTGAGGATTGAAAGTTGAATATTGATGATTGAAGATTGAGGATTGAGGATTGAGGGTTGTGGATTGAGAACGAGGACTGGGGGTTGAGTGTTGATGCCTGAGGTCTGAGGATTGAGAATTGAGGATTGCGAACTGAGGATTGAGGATTGAGGATCGAAGATTGAGGATTGGGTATTGAGGATTGAAGAATGAGGATTGAAGAATGAGGATTGGGGATTGAGTATTGAGGATTGAGGATTGAATATTGAGTATTGAGGATTGAATATTGAGGATTGAGGATTGAGGATTGAGGATTGAGGATTGAGGATTGAGGATTGAGGATTGAGGATTGAAGATTGAGTACTGAGGATTGAGGATTGAGGATTGAGGATTGAGGATTGAGGATTGAGGATTGAGGATTGAGGATTGAAGATTGAGGATTGAGGATTGTGGATTGAGGATTGATGGTTGTGGATTGAGGACGAGGACTGAGGGTTGAATATTTATGTTTGAGGTCTGAGGATTGAGGATTGAGGATTGAGAATTGAGGATTGAGGATTGAGGATTGAAGATTGAGGATTGGGTATTGAGGATTGAGGATTGAGGATTGAAGATTGAGGATAGGGTATTGAGGATTGAAGAATCATGATTGAGGATTGAGGATTGAGGATTGAGGATTCAATATTGAGTATTGAGGATTGAAGATCGACTATTGAGGATTGACGATTGAGGATTGAGGATTGAGGATTGAGGATTGAAGATTGAGTATTGAGGATTGAAGATTGAGGATTGAGGATTCAGGATTGAGGATTGAGGATTGAGGATTGAGGATTGAAGATTGAGTATTGAGGATTGAAGATTGAGGATTGAGGATTGAGGATTGAGGATTGAGGATTGAAGATTGAGTACTGAGGATTGAAGATTAAGATTGAGGATTGAGGATTGAGGACTGAGGATGGAGGGTTGAGGATTGAATGTTCAGTATTGGGGATTGAAGATTGAGTATTGAGGATTGAGGATTGAACATTGAGGACTGAGTGTTGAGGGTTGAGTGATGAGAATTGATGTTTGTGGATAGAGATTTTAAGATTGCAGATTGAGTATTGAGTATTGAAAACTGTGAATTGAGTATATTCTATTGAGGATTGAGGATTGACAACTGATTGTTGAGGACTGAGGGCTGAAGCTTGAGGATTCAGGATTGAGGATTCAGGATTGAGGTTTGAGGAGAGAGGACTGATGATTGAGGATTGAGGAATGAGAATTGAGGATTGAGGATTGAGGATTGCAGATTGAGGATTGGCTGTTGAGGATTGAACATTGAGGATTGAGGATTGAGGATTGAGGATTGAGGATTGAGGATTGAGGATTGAAGACTGAGGATCGGGTATTGAGGATTGAACATTGAGGATTGAGGATTGAGGATTGAGGATTGAGGATTGAGGATTGAAGGTTGAATATTGATGAACGAAGATTGAGGATTGAAGGTTGAATATTGATGAATGAAGATTGAGGATTGAGGATTGAAGCTCGTGGATTGAGGACGAGGACTGAGGGTTGAGTATTGATACTTGAGGCCTGAGTATTGAGGATTGAGGATTGCGAATTGAGGATTGAGGATTTAAGATTGAGGATTGGGTATTGAGGATTGAAGAATGAGGATTGAGCATTGAGGGCAGAGGATTGAGGATTGAAGATTGAATATTGAGGATTGAAGATTGACGATTGAGGTTTGAGCATTGAGGATTGAGGATTGAGGATTGAGGATTGAGGATTGAAGATTGAGTATTCAGGATTGAAGATTGAGGATTGAGGATTGAGGATTGAGGATTGAGGATTGAGGATTGAAGATTGAGTACTGAGGACTGAAGATTAAGATTGAGGATTGAGGATTGAGGATTGAGGATTGAGGATTGAGGATTGAAGATTGAGTATTGAGGACTGAAGATTGAGGATTGAGGATTGAGGATTGAGGGTTGAAGATTGAGGATTGGGTATTGAGGATTCAAGAATGAGGATTGAGGATTGAGGATTGAGGATTGAGGATTGAAGATTGAGTATTGAGGATTGAAGATCGAGGATTGAGAATTGAGGATTGAGTATTGAGGATTGAGGATTGAAGGTTGAGGATTGTGGATTGAGGATTGAGGATTGAGCATTGAATATTGAGGATTGGCGACTGAGTGTTGAGGGTTGAATGATGAGAATTGATGTTTGTGGATAGAGATTTGAAGATTACAGATTGAGTATTGAGTATTGAAAACTGTGAATTGATGATATTCTATTGAGGATTGAGGATTGACAACTGATTGTTGAGGACTGAGGGCTGAAGGTTGAGGATTCAGGATTGAGGATTCAGGATTGAGGTTTGTGGAGAGAGGACTGAGGGTTGAGGATTGAGGATTGAGAATTGAGGATTGAGGATTGAGGATTGAAGATTGAGGATTGGCTGTTGAGGATGGAACATTGAGGATTGAGGAGTGAGTATTGAGGATTGAGGATTGAAAGTTGAATATTGATGATTGAAGATTGAGGATTGAGGATTGAGGGTTGTGGATTGAGAACGAGGACTGGGGGTTGAGTGTTGATGCCTGAGGTCTGAGGATTGAGAATTGAGGATTGCGAACTGAGAATTGAGGATTGCGAACTGAGGATTGAGGATTGAGGATTGAAGATTGAGGATTGGGTATTGAGGATTGAAGAATGAGGATTGAAGAATGAGGATTGGGGATTGAGTATTGAGGATTGAGGATTGAATATTGAGTATTGAGGATTGAATATTGAGGATTGAGGATTGAGGATTGAGGATTGAGGATTGAGGATTGAGGATTGAGGATTGAGGATTGAAGATTGAGTACTGAGGATTGAGGATTGAGGATTGAGGAATGAGGATTGAGGATTGAGGATTGAGGATTGAGGATTGAGGATTGAGGATTGAAGATTGAGTATTGAGGATTGAAGATTGAGGATTGAGGATTGAGGATTGAGTATTGAGGATTGAGGATTGAAGATTGAGTACTGAGGATTGAAGATTAAGATTGAGGATTGAGGATTGAGCACTGAGGATGGAGGATTGAGGATTGAAGATTGAAGATTGAGTATTGAGGATTGAAGATTGAGGATTGAGGATTGAGGATTGAGGATTGAGGATTGAGGATTGAAGATTGAGGATTGGGTATTGAGGATTGAGGATTGAGGATTGAAGATTGAGGATAGGGTATTGAGGATTGAAGAATCATAATTGAGGATTGAGGATTGAGGATTGAGGATTCAATATTGAGTATTGAGGATTGAAGATCGACTATTGAGGATTGACGATTGAGGATTGAGGATTGAGGATTGAGGATTGAAGATTGAGTATTGAGGATTGAAGATTGAGGATTGAGGATTGAGGATTGAGGATTGAGGATTGAAGATTAAGATTGAGGATTGAGGATTGAGGATTGAGGATTGAGGATTGAGGATTGAGGATTGAAGATTGAGTATTGAGGATTGAAGATTGAGGATTGAGGATTGAGTATTGAGGATTGAGGATTGAAGATTGAGTACTGAGGATTGAAGATTAAGATTGAGGATTGAGGATTGAGCACTGAGGATGGAGGATTGAGGATTGAAGGTTCAGTATTGAGGATTGAAGATTGAGTATTGAGGATTGAGGATTGAACATTGAGGATAGGGTATTGAGGATTGAAGAATCAAGATTGAGGATTGAGGATTGAGGATTGAGGATTCAATATTGAGTATTGAGGATTGAAGATCGACTATTGAGGATTGACGATTGAGGATTGAGGATTGAGGATTGAGGATGAGGGCTGAGGGTTGAGTTCTGAGGATTGAGGATTGAGGATTGAGAATTGAGGATTGAGGATTGAGGATTGAAGATTGAGGATTGGGTATTGAGGATTGAGGATTGAGGATTGAAGATTGAGGATAGGGTATTGAGGATTGAAGAATCAAGATTGAGGATTGAGGATTGAGGATTGAGGATTCAATATTGAGTATTGAGGATTGAAGATCGACTATTGAGGATTGACGATTGAGGATTGAGGATTGAGGATTGAGGATTGAAGATTGAGTATTGAGGATTGAAGATTGAGGATTGAGGATTGAAGGTTGAGGATTGTTGATTGAGGATTGAGGATTGAGGATTGAATATTGAGGATTGGGGACTGAGTGTAGAGGGTTGAGTGATGAGAATTGATGTTTGTGGATAGAGATTTGAAGATTACAGATTGAGTATTGAGTATTGAAAACTGTGAATTGATGATATTCTATTGAGGATTGAGGATTGACAACTGATTGTTGAGGACTGAGGGCTGAAGGTTGAGGATTCAGGATTGAGGATTCAGGATTGAGGTTTGTGGAGAGAGGACTGAGGGTTGAGGATTGAGGATTGAGAATTGAGGATTGAGGATTGAGGATTGAAGATTGAGGATTGGCTGTTGAGGATGGAACATTGAGGATTGAGGATTGAGGATTGAGGATTGAGGATTGAAAGTTGAATATTGATGATTGAAGATTGAGGATTGAGGATTGAGGGTTGTGGATTGAGAACGAGGACTGGGGGTTGAGTGTTGATGCCTGAGGTCTGAGAAATTGAGAATTGAGGATTGCGAACTGAGGATTGAGGATTGAGGATTGAAGATTGAGGATTGGGTATTGAGGATTGAAGAATGAGGATTGAAGAATGAGGATTGGGGATTGAGTATTGAGGATTGAGGATTGAATATTGAGTATTGAGGATTGAATATTGAGGATTGAGGATTGAGGATTGAGGATTGAGGATTGAGGATTGAGGATTGAGGATTGAGGATTGAAGATTGAGTACTGAGGATTGAGGATTGAGGATTGAGGAATGAGGATTGAGGATTGAGGATTGAGGATTGAGGATTGAGGATTGAAGATTGAGTATTGAGGATTGAAGATTGAGGATTGAGGATTGAGGATTGAGTATTGAGGATTGAGGATTGAAGATTGAGTACTGAGGATTGAAGATTAAGATTGAGGATTGAGGATTGAGCACTGAGGATGGAGGATTAAGGATTGAAGATTGAAGATTGAGTATTGAGGATTGAAGATTGAGGATTGAGGATTGAGGATTGAGGATTGAGGATTGAGGATTGAGGATTGAAGATTGAGGATTGGGTATTGAGGATTGAGGATTGAGGATTGAAGATTGAGGATAGGGTATTGAGGATTGAAGAATCATGATTGAGGATTGAGGATTGAGGATTGAGGATTCAATATTGAGTATTGAGGATTGAAGATCGACTATTGAGGATTGACGATTGAGGATTGAGGATTGAGGATTGAGGATTGAAGATTGAGTATTGAGGATTGAAGATTGAGGATTGAGGATTGAGGATTGAGGATTGAGGATTGAGGATTGAAGATTAAGATTGAGGATTGAGGATTGAGGATTGAGGATTGAGGATTGAGGATTGAGGATTGAAGATTGAGTATTGAGGATTGAAGATTGAGGATTGAGGATTGAGTATTGAGGATTGAGGATTGAAGATTGAGTACTGAGGATTGAAGATTAAGATTGAGGATTGAGGATTGAGCACTGAGGATGGAGGATTGAGGATTGAAGGTTCAGTATTGAGGATTGAAGATTGAGTATTGAGGATTGAGGATTGAACATTGAGGACTGAGTGTTGAGGGTTGAGTGATGAGAATTGATGTTTGTGGATAGAGATTTGAAGATTGCAGATTGAGTATTGAGTACTGAAAACTGTGAATTGAGTATATTCTATTGAGGATTGAGGATTGACAACTGATTGTTGAGGACTGAGGGCTGAAGATTGAGGGTTCCGGATTGAGGATTCAGAATTGAAATTTGAGGACTGAGCATTGAGGATTGAAGATTGAGTATTGAAGATTGAAGATTGAGAATTGAGGATTGAGGATTGAGGAGTGAGGGTTGAAGATTGAGGATTGGGTATTGAGGATTGAAGAATGAGGATAGAGGATTGAGGATTGAGGATTGAGGATTGAAGATTGAGTATTGAGGATTGAAGATTGACGATCGAGGATTGAGCATTGAGGATTGAGTATTGAGGATTCAGGATTGAAGATTGAGTATTGAGGATTGAAGGTTGAGGATTGTGGATTGAGGATTGAGGATTGAGGATTGAATATTGAGGATTGGGGACTGAGTGTTGAGGGTTGAATGATGAGAATTGATGTTTGTGGATAGAGATTTGAAGATTGCAGATTGAGTATTGAGTATTGAAAACTGTGAATTGATGATATTCTATTGAGGATTGAGGATTGACAACTGATTGTTGAGGACTGAGGGCTGAAGATTGAGGGTTCCGGATTGAGGATTCAGAATTGAAATTTGAGGACTGAGCATTGAGGATTGAAGATTGAGTATTGAAGATTGAAGATTGAGAATTGAGGATTGAGGATTGAGGATTGAGGATGAGGGCTGAGGGTTGAGGTCTGAGGATTGAGGATTGAGGATTGAGAATTGAGGATTGAGGATTGAGGATTGAAGATTGAGGATTGGGTATTGAGGATTGAGGATTGAGGATTGAAGATTGAGGATAGGGTATTGAGGATTGAAGAATCATGATTGAGGATTGAGGATTGAGGATTGAGGATTCAATATTGAGTATTGAGGATTGAAGATCGACTATTGAGGATTGACGATTGAGGATTGAGGATTGAGGATTGAGGATTGAAGATTGAGTATTGAGGATTGAAGATTGAGGATTGAGGATTCAGGATTGAGGATTGAGGATTGAAGATTAAGATTGAGGATTGAGGACTGAGGATTGAGGATTGAGGATTGAGGATTGAGGATTGAAGATTGAGTATTGAGGATTGAAGATTGAGGATTGAGGATTGAGGATTGAGGATTGAGGATTGAAGATTGAGTACTGAGGATTGAAGATTAAGATTGAGGATTGAGGATTGAGCACTGAGGATGGAGGATTGAGGATTGAAGGTTCAGTATTGAGGATTGAAGATTGAGTATTGAGGATTGAGGATTGAACATTGAGGACTGAGTGTTGAGGGTTGAGTGATGAGAATTGATGCTTGTGGATAGAGATTTGAAGATTGCAGATTGAGTATTGAGTACTGAAAACTGTGAATTGAGTATATCCTATTGAGGATTGAGGATTGACAACTGATTGTTGAGGACTGAGGGCTGAAGATTGAGGGTTCCGGATTGAGGATTCAGAATTGAAATTTGAGGACTGAGCATTGAGGATTGAAGATTGAGTATTGAAGATTGAAGATTGAGAATTGAGGATTGAGGATTGAGGAGTGAGGGTTGAAGATTGAGGATTGGGTATTGAGGATTGAAGAATGAGGATAGAGGATTGAGGATTGAGGATTGAGGATTGAAGATTGAGTATTGAGGATTGAAGATTGACGATCGAGGATTGAGCATTGAGGATTGAGTAATGAGGATTCAGGATTGAAGATTGAGTATTGAGGATTGAAGGTTGAGGATTGTGGATTGAGGATTGAGGATTGAGGATTGAATATTGAGGATTGGGGACTGAGTGTTGAGGGTTGAGTGATGAGAATTGATGTTTGTGGATAGAGATTTGAAGATTGCAGATTGAGTATTGAGTATTGAAAACTGTGAATTGATGATATTCTATTGAGGATTGAGGATTGACAACTGATTCTTGAGGACTGAGGGCTGAAGGTTGAGGATTCAGGATTGAGGATTCAGGATTGAGGTTTGAGGAGAGAGGACTGAGGGTTGAGGATTGAGGATTGAGAATTGAGGATTGAGGATTGAGGATTGAAGATTGAGGATTGGCTGTTGAGGATGGAACATTGAGGATTGAGGAGTGAGGACTGAGGATTGAGGATTGAAAGTTGAATATTGATGATTGAAGATTGAGGATTGAGGATTGAGGGTTGTGGATTGAGAACGAGGACTGGGGGTTGAGTGTTGATGCCTGAGGTCTGAGGATTGAGGATTGAGGATTGCGAACTGAGGATTGAGGATTGAGGATTGAAGATTGAGGATTGGGTATTGAGGATTGAAGAATGAGGATTGAAGAATGAGGATTGGGGATTGAGTATTGAGGATTGAGGATTGAATATTGAGGATTGAGGATTGAATATTGAGTATTGAGGATTGAATATTGAGGATTGAGGATTGAGCATTGAGGATTGAAGATTGAGGATTGAGGATTGAGGATTGAGGATTGAGGATTGAGGATTGAGGATTGAGGATTGAGGATTGAAGATTGAGTACTGAGGATTGAGGATTGAGGATTGAGGAATGAGGATTGAGGATTGAGGATTGAGGATTGAGGATTGAGGATTGAGGATTGAAGATTGAGTATTGAGGATTGAAGATTGAGGATTGAGGATTGAGGATTGAGTATTGAGGATTGAGGATTGAAGATTGAGTACTGAGGATTGAAGATTAAGATTGAGGATTGAGGATTGAGCACTGAGGATGGAGGATTGAGGATTGAAGATTGAAGATTGAGTATTGAGGATTGAAGATTGAGGATTGAGGATTGAGGATTGAGGATTGAGGATTGAGGATTGAAGATTGAGGATTGGGTATTGAGGATTGAGGATTGAGGATTGAAGATTGAGGATAGGGTATTGAGGATTGAAGAATCATGATTGAGGATTGAGGATTGAGGATTGAGGATTCAATATTGAGTATTGAGGATTGAAGATCGACTATTGAGGATTGACGATTGAGGATTGAGGATTGAGGATTGAGGATTGAAGATTGAGTATTGAGGATTGAAGATTGAGGATTGAGGATTGAGGATTGAGGATTGAGGATTGCAGATTAAGATTGAGGATTGAGGATTGAGGATTGAGGATTGAGGATTGAGGATTGAGGATTGAAGATTGAGTATTGAGGATTGAAGATTGAGGATTGAGGATTGAGTATTGAGGATTGAGGATTGAAGATTGAGTACTGAGGATTGAAGATTAAGATTGAGGATTGAGGATTGAGCACTGAGGATGGAGGATTGAGGATTGAAGGTTCAGTATTGAGGATTGAAGATTGAGTATTGAGGATTGAGGATTGAACATTGAGGATAGGGTATTGAGGATTGAAGAATCAAGATTGAGGATTGAGGATTGAGGATTGAGGATTCAATATTGAGTATTGTGGATTGAAGATCGACTATTGAGGATTGACGATTGAGGATTGAGGATTGAGGATTGAGGATGAGGGCTGAGGGTTGAGGTCTGAGGATTGAGGATTGAGGATTGAGAATTGAGGATTGAGGATTGAGGATTGAAGATTGAGGATTGGGTATTGAGGATTGAGGATTGAGGATTGAAGATTGAGGATAGGGTATTGAGGATTGAAGAATCAAGATTGAGGATTGAGGATTGAGGATTGAGGATTCAATATTGAGTATTGAGGATTGAAGATCGACTATTGAGGATTGACGATTGAGGATTGAGGATTGAGGATTGAGGATTGAAGATTGAGTATTGAGGATTGAAGATTGAGGATTGAGGATTGAAGGTTGAGGATTGTTGATTGAGGATTGAGGATTGAGGATTGAATATTGAGGATTGGGGACTGAGTGTAGAGGGTTGAGTGATGAGAATTGATGTTTGTGGATAGAGATTTGAAGATTACAGATTGAGTATTGAGTATTGAAAACTGTGAATTGATGATATTCTATTGAGGATTGAGGATTGACAACTGATTGTTGAGGACTGAGGGCTGAAGGTTGAGGATTCAGGATTGAGGATTCAGGATTGAGGTTTGTGGAGAGAGGACTGAGGGTTGAGGATTGAGGATTGAGAATTGAGGATTGAGGATTGAGGATTGAAGATTGAGGATTGGCTGTTGAGGATGGAACATTGAGGATTGAGGATTGAGGATTGAGGATTGAGGATTGAAAGTTGAATATTGATGATTGAAGATTGAGGATTGAGGATTGAGGGTTGTGGATTGAGAACGAGGACTGGGGGTTGAGTGTTGATGCCTGAGGTCTGAGAAATTGAGAATTGAGGATTGCGAAGTGAGGATTGAGGATTGAGGATTGAAGATTGAGGATTGGGTATTGAGGATTGAAGAATGAGGATTGAAGAATGAGGATTGGGGATTGAGTATTGAGGATTGAGGATTGAATATTGAGTATTGAGGATTGAATATTGAGGATTGAGGATTGAGGATTGAGGATTGAGGATTGAGGATTGAGGATTGAGGATTGAGGATTGAGGATTGAAGATTGAGTACTGAGGATTGAGGATTGAGGATTGAGGAATGAGGATTGAGGATTGAGGATTGAGGATTGAGGATTGAGGATTGAAGATTGAGTATTGAGGATTGAAGATTGAGGATTGAGGATTGAGGATTGAGTATTGAGGATTGAGGATTGAAGATTGAGTACTGAGGATTGAAGATTAAGATTGAGGATTGAGGATTGAGCACTGAGGATGGAGGATTGAGGATTGAAGATTGAAGATTGAGTATTGAGGATTGAAGATTGAGGATTGAGGATTGAGGATTGAGGATTGAGGATTGAGGATTGAAGATTGAGGATTGGGTATTGAGGATTGAGGATTGAGGATTGAAGATTGAGGATAGGGTATTGAGGATTGAAGAATCATGATTGAGGATTGAGGATTGAGGATTGAGGATTCAATATTGAGTATTGAGGATTGAAGATCGACTATTGAGGATTGACGATTGAGGATTGAGGATTGAGGATTGAGGATTGAAGATTGAGTATTGAGGATTGAAGATTGAGGATTGAGGATTGAGGATTGAGGATTGAGGATTGAAGATTGAGTACTGAGGATTGAAGATTAAGATTGAGGATTGAGGATTGAGCACTGAGGATGGAGGATTGAGGATTGAAGGTTCAGTATTGAGGATTGAAGATTGAGTATTGAGGATTGAGGATTGAACATTGAGGACTGAGTGTTGAGGGTTGAGTGATGAGAATTGATGTTTGTGGATAGAGATTTGAAGATTGCAGATTGAGTATTGAGTACTGAAAACTGTGAATTGAGTATATTCTATTGAGGATTGAGGATTGACAACTGATTGTTGAGGACTGAGGGCTGAAGATTGAGGGTTCCGGATTGAGGATTCAGAATTGAAATTTGAGGACTGAGCATTGAGGATTGAAGATTGAGTATTGAAGATTGAAGATTGAGAATTGAGGATTGAGGATTGAGGAGTGAGGGTTGAAGATTGAGGATTGGGTATTGAGGATTGAAGAATGAGGATAGAGGATTGAGGATTGAGGATTGAGGATTGAAGATTGAGTATTGAGGATTGAAGATTGACGATCGAGGATTGAGCATTGAGGATTGAGTATTGAGGATTCAGGATTGAAGATTGAGTATTGAGGATTGAAGGTTGAGGATTGTGGATTGAGGATTGAGGATTGAGGATTGAATATTGAGGATTGGGGACTGAGTGTTGAGGGTTGAGTGATGAGAATTGATGTTTGTGGATAGAGATTTGAAGATTGCAGATTGAGTATTGAGTATTGAAAACTGTGAATTGATGATATTCTATTGAGGATTGAGGATTGACAACTGATTGTTGAGGACTGAGGGCTGAAGATTGAGGGTTCCGGATTGAGGATTCAGAATTGAAATTTGAGGACTGAGCATTGAGGATTGAAGATTGAGTATTGAAGATTGAAGATTGAGAATTGAGGATTGAGGATTGAGGATTGAGGATGAGGGCTGAGGGTTGAGGTCTGAGGATTGAGGATTGAGGATTGAGAATTGAGGATTGAGGATTGAGGATTGAAGATTGAGGATTGGGTATTGAGGATTGAGGATTGAGGATTGAAGATTGAGGATAGGGTATTGAGGATTGAAGAATCAAGATTGAGGATTGAGGATTGAGGATTGAGGATTCAATATTGAGTATTGAGGATTGAAGATCGACTATTGAGGATTGACGATTGAGGATTGAGGATTGAGGATTGAGGATTGAGGATTGAAGATTGAGTATTGAGGATTGAAGATTGAGGATTGAGGATTGAAGGTTGAGGATTGTTGATTGAGGATTGAGGATTGAGGATTGAATATTGAGGATTGGGGACTGAGTGTTGAGGGTTGAGTGATGAGAATTGATGTTTGTGGATAGAGATTTGAAGATTACAGATTGAGTATTGAGTATTGAAAACTGTGAATTGATGATATTCTATTGAGGATTGAGGATTGACAACTGATTGTTGAGGACTGAGGGCTGAAGGTTGAGGATTCAGGATTGAGGATTCAGGATTGAGGTTTGTGGAGAGAGGACTGAGGGTTGAGGATTGAGGATTGAGAATTGAGGATTGAGGATTGAGGATTGAAGATTGAGGATTGGCTGTTGAGGATGGAACATTGAGGATTGAGGAGTGAGGATTGAGGATTGAGGATTGAAAGTTGAATATTGATGATTGAAGATTGAGGATTGAGGATTGAGGGTTGTGGATTGAGAACGAGGACTGGGGGTTGAGTGTTGATGCCTGAGGTCTGAGGATTGAGAATTGAGGATTGCGAACTGAGGATTGAGGATTGAGGATCGAAGATTGAGGATTGGGTATTGAGGATTGAAGAATGAGGATTGAAGAATGAGGATTGGGGATTGAGTATTGAGGATTGAGGATTGAATATTGAGTATTGAGGATTGAATATTGAGGATTGAGGATTGAGGATTGAGGATTGAGGATTGAGGATTGAGGATTGAGGATTGAGGATTGAAGATTGAGTACTGAGGATTGAGGATTGAGGATTGAGGATTGAGGATTGAGGATTGAGGATTGAGGATTGAGGATTGAAGATTGAGGATTGAGGATTGTGGATTGAGGATTGATGGTTGTGGATTGAGGACGAGGACTGAGGGTTGAATATTTATGTTTGAGGTCTGAGGATTGAGGATTGAGGATTGAGAATTGAGGATTGAGGATTGAGGATTGAAGATTGAGGATTGGGTATTGAGGATTGAGGATTGAGGATTGAAGATTGAGGATAGGGTATTGAGGATTGAAGAATCATGATTGAGGATTGAGGATTGAGGATTGAGGATTCAATATTGAGTATTGAGGATTGAAGATCGACTATTGAGGATTGACGATTGAGGATTGAGGATTGAGGATTGAGGATTGAAGATTGAGTATTGAGGATTGAAGATTGAGGATTGAGGATTCAGGATTGAGGATTGAGGATTGAAGATTAAGATTGAGGATTGAGGACTGAGGATTGAGGATTGAGGATTGAGGATTGAGGATTGAAGATTGAGTATTGAGGATTGAAGATTGAGGATTGAGGATTGAGGATTGAGGATTGAGGATTGAAGATTGAGTACTGAGGATTGAAGATTAAGATTGAGGATTGAGGATTGAGCACTGAGGATGGAGGATTGAGGATTGAAGGTTCAGTATTGAGGATTGAAGATTGAGTATTGAGGATTGAGGATTGAACATTGAGGACTGAGTGTTGAGGGTTGAGTGATGAGAATTGATGCTTGTGGATAGAGATTTGAAGATTGCAGATTGAGTATTGAGTACTGAAAACTGTGAATTGAGTATATTCTATTGAGGATTGAGGATTGACAACTGATTGTTGAGGACTGAGGGCTGAAGATTGAGGGTTCCGGATTGAGGATTCAGAATTGAAATTTGAGGACTGAGCATTGAGGATTGAAGATTGAGTATTGAAGATTGAAGATTGAGAATTGAGGATTGAGGATTGAGGAGTGAGGGTTGAAGATTGAGGATTGGGTATTGAGGATTGAAGAATGAGGATAGAGGATTGAGGATTGAGGATTGAGGATTGAAGATTGAGTATTGAGGATTGAAGATTGACGATCGAGGATTGAGCATTGAGGATTGAGTAATGAGGATTCAGGATTGAAGATTGAGTATTGAGGATTGAAGGTTGAGGATTGTGGATTGAGAATTGAGGATTGAGGATTGAATATTGAGGATTGGGGACTGAGTGTTGAGGGTTGAGTGATGAGAATTGATGTTTGTGGATAGAGATTTGAAGATTGCAGATTGAGTATTGAGTATTGAAAACTGTGAATTGATGATATTCTATTGAGGATTGAGGATTGACAACTGATTGTTGAGGACTGAGGGCTGAAGGTTGAGGATTCAGGATTGAGGATTCAGGATTGAGGTTTGAGGAGAGAGGACTGAGGGTTGAGGATTGAGGATTGAGAATTGAGGATTGAGGATTGAGGATTGAAGATTGAGGATTGGCTGTTGAGGATGGAACATTGAGGATTGAGGAGTGAGGACTGAGGATTGAGGATTGAAAGTTGAATATTGATGATTGAAGATTGAGGATTGAGGATTGAGGGTTGTGGATTGAGAACGAGTACTGGGGGTTGAGTGTTGATGCCTGAGGTCTGAGGATTGAGGATTGAGGATTGCGAACTGAGGATTGAGGATTGAGGATTGAAGATTGAGGATTGGGTATTCAGGATTGAAGAATGAGGATTGAAGAATGAGGATTGGGGATTGAGTATTGAGGATTGAGGATTGAATATTGAGGATTGAGGATTGAATATTGAGTATTGAGGATTGAATATTGAGGATTGAGGATTGAGGATTGAGGATTGAAGATTGAGGATTGAGGATTGAGGATTGAGGATTGAGGGTTGTGGATTGAGGACGAGGACTGAGGGTTGAATATTTATGATTGAGGTCTCAGGATTGAGGATTGAGGATTGAGAATTGAGGATTGAGGATTGAGGATTGAAGATTGAGGATTGGGTATTGAGGATTGAGGATTGAATATTGAGGATAGGGTATTGAGGATTCAAGAATGATGATTGAGGATTGAAGAATGATGATTGAGGATTATGGATTGAGAATTGAGGATTGAAGATTGAGTATTGAGGATTGAAGATCGACTATTGAGGATTGCGGATTGAGGATTGAGGGCTGGGGATTGAGGATTGAAGATTGAGTATTGAGGATTGAAGGTTGAGGATTGTGGATTGAGGATTGAGGCTTGAATATTGAGGATTGGGGACTGAGTGTTGAGGGTTGAGTGATGAGGATTGATGTATGTGGATAGAGATTTGAAGATTGCAGGTTGTGTATTGAGTATTGAAAACTGTGAAATCATGATATTCTATTGAGTATTGAGGATGGACCACTGATTGTTGAGGACTGAGGGCTGAAGATTGAGGATTCAGGATTGAGGATTCAGGATTGAGGTTTGAGGACTGAGGATTGAGGATTGAGGATTGAGGATTGAGGATTGAGGATTGAGAATTGAGGATTGAGGATTGAGGATTGAAGATTGAGGATTGGCTGTTGAGGATTGAACATTGAGGATTGAGGATTGAGGATTGAGTATTGAATATTGATGAATGAAGATTGAGGATTGAGGATTGAATGTCGTGGATTGAGGACGAGGACTGAGGGTTGATTATTGATACTTGAGGCCAGAGGATTGAAGATTGAAGGTTGCGAACTGACGATTGAGGATTTAAGATTGAGGATTGGGTATTGAGGATTGAAGAATGAGGATTGAGGATTGAGGACAGAGGATTGAGGATTGAAGATTGAGTATTGAGGATTGAAGATTGACGATTGAGGATTGAGGATTGAGGATTGAGGATTGAGGATTTAGGATTGAGGATTGAAGATTGAGTATTGAGGATTGAAGATTGAGGATTGAGGATTGAGGATTGAGGATTGAAGTTTAAGATTGAGGATTGAGGTTTGAAGATTAAGATTGAGGATTGAGGATTGAGGAGTGAGGATTGAGGATTGAGGATTGAAGATTGAGTATTGAGGATTGAAGATTGAGGATCGAGGATTGAGGATTGAGGATTGAGGATTGAAGATTGAGTACTGAGGATTGAAGATTAAGATTGAGGATTGAGGATTGAGGACTGAGGATGGAGGGTTGAGGATTGAATGTTCAGTATTGGGGATTGAAGATTGAGTATTGAGGATTGAGGATTGAACATTGAGGACTGAGTGTTGAGGGTTGAGTGATGAGAATTGATGTTTGTGGATAGAGATTTTAAGATTGCAGATTGAGTATTGAGTATTGAAAACTGTGAATTGAGTATATTCTATTGAGGATTGAGGATTGACTACTGATTGTTGAGGACTGAGGGCTGAAGATTGAGGGTTCCGGGTTGAGGATTCAGAATTGAAATTTGAGGATTGAGGATTGAGGATTGAGGATTGAGGATTGAGGATTGGGGATTGAGGATTGAAGATTGAGTTTTGAGGATTGAGGATTGAGGATTGAGGATTGAGGGTTGGGGATTAAGGATTGAAGATTGAGTATTGAGGATTGAAGGTTGAGCATTGTGGATTGAGGATCGAGGATTGAGGCTTGAATATTGAGGATTGGGGACTGAGTGTTGAGGGTTGAGTGATGAGAATTGATGTTTGTGGATAGAGATCTGAAGATTGCAGGTTGAGTATTGAGTATTGAAAACTGTGAAATCATGATATTCTATTGAGGATTGAGGATGGACCACTGATTGTTGAGGACTGAGGGCTGAAGATTGAGGATTCAGGATTGAGGATTCAGGATTGAGGTTTGAGGACTGAGGATTGAGGATTGAGGATTGAGGATTGAGGATTGAGGATTGAGAATTGAGGATTGAGGATTGAGGATTGAAGGTTGAGGATTGGCTGTTGAGGATTGAACATTGAGCATTGAGGATTGAGGATTGAGGATTGAATATTGATGAATGAAGATTGAGGATTGAGGATTGAATGTCGTGGATTGAGGACGAGGACTGAGGGTTGATTATTGATACTTGAGGCCAGAGGATTGAGGATTGAGGGTTGCGAACTGACGATTGAGGATTTAAGATTGAGGATTGGGTATTGAGGATTGAAGAATGAGGATTGAGGATTGAGGACTGAGGATTGAGGATTGAAGATTGAGTATTGAGGATTGAAGATTGACGATTGAGGATTGAGGATTGAGGATTGAGGATTGAATATTAAGATTGAGGATTGAGGACTGACGAGTGAGGATTGAGGATTGAGGATTGAAGATTGAGTATTGAGGATTGAAGATTGAGGATAGAGGATTGAGGATTGAGGATTGAGGATTGAAGATTGAGTACTGAGGATTGAAGATTAAGATTGAGGATTGAGGATTGAGGACTGAGGATGGAGGGTTGAGGATTGAATGTTCAGTATTGGGGATTGAAGATTGAGTATTGAGGATTGAGGATTGAACATTGAGGACTGAGTGTTGAGGGTTGAGTGATGAGAATTGATGCTTGTGGATAGAGATTTGAAGATTGCAGATTGAGTATTGAGTACTGAAAACTGTGAATTGAGTATATTCTATTGAGGATTGAGGATTGACAACTGATTGTTGAGGACTGAGGGCTGAAGATTGAGGGTTCCGGATTGAGGATTCAGAATTGAAATTTGAGGACTGAGCATTGAGGATTGAAGATTGAGTATTGAAGATTGAAGATTGAGAATTGAGGATTGAGGATTGAGGAGTGAGGGTTGAAGATTGAGGATTGGGTATTGAGGATTGAAGAATGAGGATAGAGGATTGAGGATTGAGGATTGAGGATTGAAGATTGAGTATTGAGGATTGAAGATTGACGATCGAGGATTGAGCATTGAGGATTGAGTAATGAGGATTCAGGATTGAAGATTGAGTATTGAGGATTGAAGGTTGAGGATTGTGGATTGAGAATTGAGGATTGAGGATTGAATATTGAGGATTGGGGACTGAGTGTTGAGGGTTGAGTGATGAGAATTGATGTTTGTGGATAGAGATTTGAAGATTGCAGATTGAGTATTGAGTATTGAAAACTGTGAATTGATGATATTCTATTGAGGATTGAGGATTGACAACTGATTGTTGAGGACTGAGGGCTGAAGGTTGAGGATTCAGGATTGAGGATTCAGGATTGAGGTTTGAGGAGAGAGGACTGAGGGTTGAGGATTGAGGATTGAGAATTGAGGATTGAGGATTGAGGATTGAAGATTGAGGATTGGCTGTTGAGGATGGAACATTGAGGATTGAGGAGTGAGGACTGAGGATTGAGGATTGAAAGTTGAATATTGATGATTGAAGATTGAGGATTGAGGATTGAGGGTTGTGGATTGAGAACGAGGACTGGGGGTTGAGTGTTGATGCCTGAGGTCTGAGGATTGAGGATTGAGGATTGCGAACTGAGGATTGAGGATTGAGGATTGAAGATTGAGGATTGGGTATTGAGGATTGAAGAATGAGGATTGAAGAATGAGGATTGGGGATTGAGTATTGAGGATTGAGGATTGAATATTGAGGATTGAGGATTGAATATTGAGTATTGAGGATTGAATATTGAGGATTGAGGATTGAGGATTGAGGATTGAAGATTGAGGATTGAGGATTGAGGATTGAGGATTGAGGGTTGTGGATTGAGGACGAGGACTGAGGGTTGAATATTTATGATTGAGGTCTCAGGATTGAGGATTGAGGATTGAGAATTGAGGATTGAGGATTGAGGATTGAAGATTGAGGATTGGGTATTGAGGATTGAGGATTGAATATTGAGGATAGGGTATTGAGGATTCAAGAATGATGATTGAGGATTGAAGAATGATGATTGAGGATTATGGATTGAGAATTGAGGATTGAAGATTGAGTATTGAGGATTGAAGATCGACTATTGAGGATTGCGGATTGAGGATTGAGGGCTGGGGATTGAGGATTGAAGATTGAGTATTGAGGATTGAAGGTTGAGGATTGTGGATTGAGGATTGAGGCTTGAATATTGAGGATTGGGGACTGAGTGTTGAGGGTTGAGTGATGAGGATTGATGTATGTGGATAGAGATTTGAAGATTGCAGGTTGTGTATTGAGTATTGAAAACTGTGAAATCATGATATTCTATTGAGTATTGAGGATGGACCACTGATTGTTGAGGACTGAGGGCTGAAGATTGAGGATTCAGGATTGAGGATTCAGGATTGAGGTTTGAGGACTGAGGATTGAGGATTGAGGATTGAGGATTGAGGATTGAGGATTGAGAATTGAGGATTGAGGATTGAGGATTGAAGATTGAGGATTGGCTGTTGAGGATTGAACATTGAGGATTGAGGATTGAGGATTGAGTATTGAATATTGATGAATGAAGATTGAGGATTGAGGATTGAATGTCGTGGATTGAGGACGAGGACTGAGGGTTGATTATTGATACTTGAGGCCAGAGGATTGAAGATTGAAGGTTGCGAACTGACGATTGAGGATTTAAGATTGAGGATTGGGTATTGAGGATTGAAGAATGAGGATTGAGGATTGAGGACAGAGGATTGAGGATTGAAGATTGAGTATTGAGGATTGAAGATTGACGATTGAGGATTGAGGACTGACGAGTGAGGATTGAGGATTGAGGATTGAAGATTGAGTATTGAGGATTGAAGATTGAGGATAGAGGATTGAGGATTGAGGATTGAGGATTGAAGATTGAGTACTGAGGATTGAAGATTAAGATTGAGGATTGAGGATTGAGGACTGAGGATGGAGGGTTGAGGATTGAATGTTCAGTATTGGGGATTGAAGATTGAGTATTGAGGATTGAGGATTGAACATTGAGGACTGAGTGTTGAGGGTTGAGTGATGAGAATTGATGTTTGTGGATAGAGATTTTAAGATTGCAGATTGAGTATTGAGTATTGAAAACTGTGAATTGAGTATATTCTATTCAGGATTGAGGATTGACAACTGATTGTTGAGGACTGAGGGCTGAAGCTTGAGGATTCAGGATTGAGGATTCAGGATTGAGGTTTGAGGAGAGAGGACTGATGATTGAGGATTGAGGAATGAGAATTGAGGATTGAGGATTGAGGATTGAAGATTGAGGATTGGCTGTTGAGGATTGAACATTGAGGATTGAGGATTGAGGATTGAGGATTGAGGATTGAGGATTGAGGATTGAAGACTGAGGATCGGGTATTGAGGATTGAACATTGAGGATTGAGGATTGAGGATTGAGGATTGAGGATTGAGGATTGAAGGCTGAATATTGATGAATGAAGATTGAGGATTGAGGATTGAAGGTCGTGGATTGAGGACGAGGACTGAGGGTTGAGTATTGGTACTTGAGGCCTGAGTATTGAGGATTGAGGATTGCGAATTGAGGATTGAGGATTTAAGATTGAGGATTGGGTATTGAGGATTGAAGAATGAGGATTGAGCATTGAGGGCAGAGGATTGAGGATTGAAGATTGAGTATTGAGGATTGAAGACTGACGATTGAGGATTGAGGATTGAGGATTGAGGATTGAGGATTGAGGATTGAGGATTGAAGATTGAGTATCCAGGATTGAAGATTGAGGATTGAGGATTGAGGATTGAGGATTGAGGATTGAGGATTGAAGATTGAGTACTGAGGACTGAAGATTAAGATTGAGGATTGAGGATTGAGGACTGAGGATGGAGGGTTGAGGATTGAATGTTCAGTATTGGGGATTGAAGATTGAGTATTGAGGATTGAGGATTGAGGATTGAGGATTGAGGGTTGAAGATTGAGGATTGGATATTGAGGATTCAAGAATGAGGATTGAGGATTGAGGATTGAGGATTGAGGATTGAAGATTGGGTATTGAGGATTGAAGATCGAGGATTGAGAATTGAGGATTGAGTATTGAGGATTGAGGATTGAAGGTTGAGGATTGTGGATTGAGGGTTGAGGATTGAGCATTGAATATTGAGGATTGGCGACTGAGTGTTTAGGGTTGAATGATGAGAATTGATGTTTGTGGATAGAGATTTGAAGATTGCAGATTGAGTATTGAGTATTGAAAACTGTGAATTGATGATATTCTATTGAGGATTGAGGATTGACAACTGATTGTTGAGGACTGAGGGCTGAAGCTTGAGGATTCAGGATTGAGGATTCAGGATTGAGGTTTGAGGAGAGAGGACTGAGGATTGAGGATTGAGGATTGAGAATTGAGGATTGAGGATTGAGGATTGAAGATTGAGGATTGGCTGTTGAGTATTGAACATTGAGGATTGAGGATTGAGTATTGAGGATTGAGGATTGAAGGTTGAATATTGATGAATGAAGATTGAGGAATGAGGATTGAGGGTTGTGGATTGAGAACGAGGACTGAGGGTCGAGTGTTGATGCCTGAGGTCTGAGGATTGAGGATTGAGGATTGCGAACTGAGGATTGAGGATTGAGGATTGAAGGTTGAGGATTGGGTATTGAGGATTGAAGAATGAGGATTGAAGAATGAGGT
Organism: Calliopsis andreniformis; assembly: GCF_051401765.1. Lineage (NCBI taxonomy): Eukaryota > Metazoa > Arthropoda > Insecta > Hymenoptera > Andrenidae > Calliopsis > Calliopsis andreniformis. Next base: position 1,915,787 of record NW_027480499.1, read on the forward strand.
TTGGGGATTGAGTATTGAGTATTGAGTATTGAATATTGAGTATTGAGGATTGAATATTGATGATTGAGGACTGAGGATTGAGGATTGAGGATTGAAGATTGAGTATTGAGGATTGAGGATTGAGGATTGAGGATTGAGGATTGAGGATTGAGGATTGAGGATTGAAGATTGAGGATTGAGGATTGAGGATTGAGGATTGATGGTTGTGGATTGAGAACGAGGACTGAGGGTTGAGTGTTGATGCCTGAGGTCTGAGGATTGAGGATTGAGGATTGCGAACTGAGGATTGAGGATTGAGGATTGAGGATTGAGGATTGAGGATTGAGGATTGAAGATTGAGTACTGAGGATTGAAGATTAAGATTGAGGATTGAGGATTGAGGACTGAGGATGGAGGATTGAGGATTGAAGGTTCAGTATTGAGGATTGAAGATTGAGTATTGAGGATTGAGGATTGAACATTGAGGACTGAGTGTTGAGTGTTGACTGATGAGAATTGATGTTTGTGGATAGAGATTTGAAGATTGCAGGTTGAGTATTGAGTATTGAAAACTGTGAAATCATGATATTCTATTGAGTATTGAGGATGGACCACTGATTGTTGAGGACTGAGGGCTGAAGATTGAGGATTCAGGACTGAGGATTCAGGATTGAGGTTTGAGGACTGAGGATTGAGGATTGAGGATTGAGGATTGAGGATTGAGGATTGAGAATTGAGGATTGAGGTTTGACGATTGAAGATTGAGGATTGGCTGTTGAGGATTGAACATTGAGGCTTGAGGATTGAGGATTGAGGATTGAATATTGATGAATGAAGATTGAGGATTGAGGATTGAAGGTCGTGGATTGAGGACGACGACTGAGGGTTGAGTATTGATACTTGAGGCCTGAGGATTGAGGATTGAGGATTGCGAATTGAGGATTGAGGATTTAAGATTGAGGATTGGGTATTGAGGATTGGGTATTGAGGATTGAAGAATGAGGATTTAGGATTGAGGACAGAGGATTGAGGATTGAAGATTGAGTATTGAGGATTGAAGATTGACGATTGAGGATTGAGGATTGAGGATTGAGGATTGAGGATTGAGGATTGAGGATTGAAGATTGAGGATTGAGGATTGAGGATTGAGGATTGAGGATTGAGGATTGAAGATTGAGTATTGAGGATTGAAGATTGAGGATTGAGGATTGAGGATTGAGGATTGAGGATTGAAGATTGAGTACTGAGGATTGAAGATTAAGATTGAGGATTGAGGATTGAGGACTGAGGATGGAGGATTGAGGATTGAAGGTTCAGTATTGAGGATTGAAGATTGAGTATTGAGGATTGAGTATTGAACATTGAGGACTGAGTGTTGAGGGTTGAGTGATGAGAATTGATGTTTGTGGATAGAGATTTGAAGATTGCAGATTGAGTATTGAGTATTGAAAACTGTGAATTGAGTATATTCTATTGAGGATTGAGGATTGACAACTGATTGTTGAGGACTGAGGGCAGAAGATTGAGGGTTCCGGATTGAGGATTCAGAATTGAAATTTGAGGATTGAGGATTGAGGATTGAGGATTGAGGATTGAGGATTGAGGATTGGGGATTGAGGATTGAAGATTGAGTATTGAGGATTGAGGATGATGGCTGAGGTTTTAGGATAGAGGTTTGAGGACTGAGGACTGAGGATTGAGGATTGAGAATTGAGGATTGAGGATTGAGGGTTGAAGATTGAGGATTGGGTATTGAGGATTGAAGAATGTGGATTGAGGATTGAGGATTGAGGATTGAGGATTGAAGATCGAGTATTGAGGATTGAAGATTGACGATCGAGGATTGAGAATTGAGGATTGAGTATTGAGGATTCAGGATTGAAGATTGAGTATTGAGGATTGAAGGTTGAGGATTGTGGATTGAGGATTGAGGATTGAGGATTGAATATTGAGGATTGGGGACTGAGTGTTGAGGGTAGAATGATGAGAATTGATGTTTGTGGATAGAGATTTGATGATTGCAGATTGAGTATTGAGTATTGAAAACTGTGAATTGATGATATTCTATTGAGGATTGAGGATTGACAACTGATTGTTGAGGACTGAGTGCTGAAGCTTGAGGATTCAGGATCGAGGATTCAGGATTGAGGTTTGAGGAGAGAGGACTGAGGATTGAGGATTGAGGATTGAGAATTGAGGATTGAGGATTGAGGATTGAAGATTGAGGATTGGCTGTTGAGGATCGAACATTGAGGATTGAGGATTGAGGATTGAGGATTGAGGATTGAAGGTTGAATATTGATGAATGGAGATTGAGGATTGAGGATTGAGGGTTGTGGATTGAGAGCGAGGACTGAGGGTTGAGTGTTGATGCCTGAGGTCCGAGGATTGGGAATTAAGGATTGCGAACTGATTATTGAGGATTGAGGATTGAAGATTGAGGATTGGGTATTGAGGATTGAAGAATGAGGATTGAAGAATGAGGATTGGGGATTGAGTATTGAGGATTGAGGATTGAATATTGAGCATTGAGGATTGAATATTGAGTATTGAGGATTGAGGATTGAGGACTGAGGATTGAGGATTGAAGATTGAGTATTGAGGATTGAAGATTGAGGATTGACCATTGAGGATTGAGGATTGAGCATTGAGGATTGAGGATTGAAGATTGAGGATTGAGGATAGAGGGTTGAGGATTGAGGATTGTGGATTGAGGACGAGGACTGAGGGTTGAATATTTATGTTTGAGGTCTGAGGATTAAGGATTGAGGATTGAGAATTGAGGATTGAGGATTGAGGATTGAAGATTGAGGATTGGGTATTGAGGATTGAGGATTGAGGATTGAAGATTGAGGATAGGGTATTGAGGATTGAAGGATGATGATTGAGGATTGAGGATTGAGGATTGAGGATTGAATATTGAGTATTGAGGATTGAAGATCGACTATTGAGGATTGCGGATTGAGGATTGAGGGTTGGGGATTGAGGATTGAAGATTGAGTATTGAGGATTGAAGGTTGAGGATTGTGGATTGAGGATTGAGGATTGAGGCTTGAATATTGAGGATTGGGGACTGAGTGTTGAGGGTTGAGTGATGAGGATTGATGTTTGTGGATAGAGATTTGAAGATTGCAGGTTGAGTATTGAGAATTGAAAACTGTGAAATCATGATATTCTATTGAGGATTGAGGATGGACCACTGATTGTTGAGTACTGAGGGCTGAAGATTGAGGATTCAGGATTGAGGATTCAGGATTGAGGTTTGAGGACTGAGGATTGAGGATTGAGGATTGAGGATTGAGGTTTGAGGATTGAGAATTGAGGATTGAGGATTGAGGATTGAAGATTGAGGATTGGCTGTTGAGGATTGAACATGGAGGATTGAGGATTGAGGATTGAGGATTGAATATTGATGAATGAAGATTGAGGATTGAGGATAGAATGTCGTGGATTGAGGACGAGGACTGAGGGTTGATTATTGATACTTGAGGCCAGAGGATTGAGGATTGAGGGTTGCGAATTGAGGATTGAGGATTTAAGATTGAGGATTGGGTATTGAGGATTGAAGAATGAGGATTGAGGATTGAGGACAGAGGATTGAGGATTGAAGATTGAGTATTGAGGATTGAAGATTCACGATTGAGGATTGAGGATTGAGGATTGAGGATTGAGGATTGAGGATTGAGGATTGAGGATTGAGGATTGAAGATTGAGTATTGAGGGTTGAAGATTCACGATTGAGGATTGAGGATTGAGGATTGAGGATTGAGGATTGAGGATTGAGGATTGAGGATTGAAGATTGAGTATTGAGGGTTGAAGATTGAGGATTGAGGATTGAGGATTGAGGATTGAAGATTAAGATTGAGGATTGAGGATTGAGGAGTGAGGATTGAGGATTGAGGTTTGAGGATTGAGTACTGAGGATTGAAGATTGAGGATTGAGGATTGAGGATTGAGGATTGAGGATTGAAGATTGAGTACTGAGGATTGAAGATTAAGATTGAGGATTGAGGATTGAGGACTGAGGATGGAGGATTGAGGATTGAAGGTTCAGTATTGGGGATTGAAGATTGAGTATTGAGGATTGAGGATTGAACATTGAGGACTGAGTGTTGAGGGTTGAGTGATGAGAATTGATGTTTGTGGATAGAGATTTGAAGATTGCAGATTGAGTATTGAGTATTGAAAACTGTGAATTGAGTATATTCTATTGAGGATTGAGGATTGACAACTGATTGTTGAGGACTGAGGGCTGAAGATTGAGGGTTCCGGATTGAGGATTCAGAATTGAAATTTGAGGATTGAGGATTGAGGATTGATGATTGAGGATTGAGGATTGTGGATTGGGGATTGAGGATTGAAGATTGAGTATTGAGGATTGAGGATTGAGGATTAAGGATTGAGGATTGAGGATTGAGGATTGAAGATTGAGTACTGAGGATTGAAGATTAAGATTGAGGATTGAGGATTGAGGACTGGCGATTGAGGAATGAGGATTGAAGGTTCAGTATTGAGGATTGAAGATTGAGAATTGAGGATTGAGGATTGAACATTGAGGACTGAGTGTTGAGGGTTGAGTGATGAGAATTGATGTTTGTGGATAGAGATTTGAAGATTGCAGATTGAGTATTGAGTATTGAAAACTGTGAATTGAGTATATTCTATTGAGGATTGAGGATTGACAACTGATTGTTGAGGACTGAGGGCTGAAGATTGAGTGTTCCGGACTGAGGATTCAGAATTGAAATTTGAGGACTGAGCGTTGAGGATTGAAGATTGAGTATTGAGGATTGAAGATTGAGAATTGACGATTAGGATTGAGGATTGAGGATGAGGGCTGAGGGTTGAGGATTGAGGTTTGAGGACTGAGGACTGAGGATTGAGGATTGAGAATTGAGGATTGAGGATTGAGGGTTGAAGATTGAGGATTGGGTATTGAGGATTGAAGAATGAGGATTGAGGATTGAGGATTGAGGATTGAGGATTCAGGATTGGAGATTGAGTATTGAGGATTGAATGTTAAGGATTGTGGATTGAGGATTGAGGATTGAGGATTGAATATTGAGGATTGATGATTGAGGATTGAGGATTGAGGATTGAATATTGATTATTGAGGATTGAAGATTGACTATTGAGGATTGCGAATTGAGGATTGAGGATTGAGGATTGAGGATTGAAGATTGAGTATTGAGGATTGGGGCTGAGTGTTGAGGGTTGAGTGATGAGAATTGATGTTTGTGGATAGAGATTTGAAGATTGCAGGTTGAGTATTGAGTATTGAAAACTTTGAATTCATGATATTCTATTGAGGATTGAGGATTGACCACTGATTGTTGAGGACTGAGGGCTGAAGATTGAGGATTCAGGATTGAGGTTTGAGGACCGAGGATTGAGGATTGAGGATTGAGGATTGAGGATTGAAGATTGAGTATTGAGAATTGAAGATTGAGGATTGAGGATTGAGGATTGAAGATTGAGTACTGAGGATTGAAGATTAAGATTGAGGACTGAGGATTGAGGATTGGGGATTGAGGATTGAGGATTGAAGATTGTGTATTGAGGATTGAAGATTGAGGATTGAGGATTGAGGATTGAGGATTGAGGATTGAAGATTGAGTACTGAGGATTGAAGATTAAGAGTGAGGATTGAGGATTGAGGACTGAGGAATGAGGATTGAGGATTGAAGGTTCAGTATTGAGGATTGAAGGTTCAGAATTGAGGATTGAGGGTTGAACATTGAGGACTGAGTGTTGAGGTTGAGTGATGAGAATTGATGTTTGTGGATAGAGATTTGAAGATTGCAGATTGAGTATTGAGTATTGAAAACTGTGAATTGAGTATATTCTATTGAGGATTGTGGATTGACAACCGATTGTGAGGACTGAGGGCTGAAGATTGAGGGTTCCGGATAGAGGATTCAGAATTGAAATTGGAGGACTGAGCATTGAGGAAAGAAGATTGAGTATTGAGGATTGAAGATTGAGAATTGACGATTAGGATTGAGGATTGAGGATGAGGGCTGAGGGTTGAGGATTGAGGTTTGAGGACTGAGGACTGAGGATTGAGGATTGAGAATTGAGGATTGAGGATTGAGGGTTGAAGATTGAGGATTGGGTATTGAGGATTGAAGAATGTGGATTGAGGATTGAGGATTGAGGATTGAGGATACAGGATTGGAGATTGAGTATTGAAGATTGACGATCGAGGATTGAGAATTGAGGATTGAGTATTGAGGATTCAGGATTGAAGATTGAGTATTGAGGATTGAAGGTTGAGGATTGTGGATTGAGGATTGAGGATTGAGGATTGAATATTGAGGATTGGGGACTGAGTGTTGAGGGTAGAATGATGAGAATTGATGTTTGTGGATAGAGATTTGATGATTGCAGATTGAGTATTGAGTATTGAAAACTGTGAATTGATGATATTCTATTGAGGATTGAGGATTGACAACTGATTGTTGAGGACTGAGTGCTGAAGCTTGAGGATTCAGGATCGAGGATTCAGGATTGAGGTTTGAGGAGAGAGGACTGAGGATTGAGGATTGAGGATTGAGAATTGAGGATTGAGGATTGAGGATTGAAGATTGAGGATTGGCTGTTGAGGATTGAACATTGAGGATTGAGGATTGAGGATTGAGGATTGAGGATTGAAGGTTGAATATTGATGAATGGAGATTGAGGATTGAGGATTGAGGGTTGTGGATTGAGAGCGAGGACTGAGGGTTGAGTGTTGATGCCTGAGGTCCGAGGATTGGGAATTAAGGATTGCGAACTGATTATTGAGGATTGAGGATTGAAGATTGAGGATTGGGTATTGAGGATTGAAGAATGAGGATTGAAGAATGAGGATTGGGGATTGAGTATTGAGGATTGAGGATTGAATATTGAGCATTGAGGATTGAATATTGAGGATTGAGGATTGAGGATTGAGGATTGAGGATTGAGGATTGAAGATTGAGTATTGAGGATTGAAGATTGAGGATTGACCATTGAGGATTGAGGATTGAGGATTGAGGATTGAGGATTGAAGATTGAGGATTGAGGATAGAGGGTTGAGGATTGAGGATTGTGGATTGAGGACGAGGACTGAGGGTTGAATATTTATGTTTGAGGTCTGAGGATTAAGGATTGAGGATTGAGAATTGAGGATTGAGGATTGAGGATTGAAGATTGAGGATTGGGTATTGAGGATTGAGGATTGATGATTGAAGATTGAGGATAGGGTATTGAGGATTGAAGGATGATGATTGAGGATTGAGGATTGAGGATTGAGGATTGAATATTGAGTATTGAGGATTGAAGATCGACTATTGAGGATTGCGGATTGAGGATTGAGGGTTGGGGATTGAGGATTGAAGATTGAGTATTGAGGATTGAAGGTTGAGGATTGTGGATTGAGGATTGAGGATTGAGGCTTGAATATTGAGGATTGGGGACTGAGTGTTGAGGGTTGAGTGATGAGGATTGATGTTTGTGGATAGAGATTTGAAGATTGCAGGTTGAGTATTGAGAATTGAAAACTGTGAAATCATGATATTCTATTGAGGATTGAGGATGGACCACTGATTGTTGAGTACTGAGGGCTGAAGATTGAGGATTCAGGATTGAGGATTCAGGATTGAGGTTTGAGGACTGAGGATTGAGGATTGAGGATTGAGGATTGAGGATTGAGGATTGAGAATTGAGGATTGAGGATTGAGGATTGAAGATTGAGGATTGGCTGTTGAGGATTGAACATGGAGGATTGAGGATTGAGGATTGAGGATTGAATATTGATGAATGAAGATTGAGGATTGAGGATTGAATGTCGTGGATTGAGGACGAGGACTGAGGGTTGATTATTGATACTTGAGGCCAGAGGATTGAGGATTGAGGGTTGCGAATTGAGGATTGAGGATCTAAGATTGAGGATTGGGTATTGAGGATTGAAGAATGAGGATTGAGGATTGAGGACAGAGGATTGAGGATTGAAGATTGAGTATTGAGGATTGAAGATTCACGATTGAGGATTGAGGATTGAGGATTGAGGATTGAGGATTGAGGATTGAGGATTGAGGATTGAAGATTGAGTACTGAGGATTGAAGATTAAGATTGAGGATTGAGGATTGAGGACTGAGGATGGAGGATTGAGGATTGAAGGTTCACTATTGGGGATTGAAGATTGAGTATTGAGGATTGAGGATTGAACATTGAGGACTGAGTGTTGAGGGTTGAGTGATGAGAATTGATGTTTGTGGATAGAGATTTGAAGATTGCAGATTGAGTATTGAGTATTGAAAACTGTGAATTGAGCATATTCTATTGAGGATTGAGGATTGACAACTGATTGTTGAGGGCTGAGGGCTGAAGATTGAGGGTTCCGGATTGAGGATTCAGAATTGAAATTTGAGGATTGAGGATTGAGGATTGATGATTGAGGATTGAGGATTGAGGATTGAGGATTGAGGATTGAAGATTGAGTATTGAGGATTGAGGATTGAGGATTAAGGATTGAGGATTGAGGATTGAGGATTGAAGATTGAGTACTGAGGATTGAAGATTAAGATTGAGGATTGAGGATTGAGGACTGGCGATTGAGGAATGAGGATTGAAGGTTCAGTATTGAGGATTGAAGATTGAGAATTGAGGATTGAGGATTGAACATTGAGGACTGAGTGTTGAGGGTTGAATGATGAGAATTGATGTTTGTGGATAGAGATTTGAAGATTGCAGATTGAGTATTGAGTATTGAAAACTGTGAATTGAGTATATTCTATTGAGGATTGAGGATTGACAACTGATTGTTGAGGACTGAGGGCTGAAGATTGAGTGTTCCGGACTGAGGATTCAGAATTGAAATTTGAGGACTGAGCATTGAGTGTTGAAGATTGAGTATTGAGGATTGAAGATTGAGAATTGACGATTAGGATTGAGGATTGAGGATGAGGGCTGAGGGTTGAGGATTGAGGTTTGAGGACTGAGGACTGAGGATTGAGGATTGAGAATTGAGGATTGAGGATTGAGGGTTGAAGATTGAGGATTGGGTATTGAGGATTGAAGAATGAGGATTGAGGATTGAGGATTGAGGATTGAGGATTCAGGATTGGAGATTGAGTATTGAGGATTGAATGTTGAGGATTGTGGATTGAGGATTGAGGATTGAGGATTGAATATTGAGGATTGAGGATTGAGGATTGAGGATTGAGGATTGAATATTGATTATTGAGGATTGAAGATTGACTATTGAGGATTGCGAATTGAGGATTGAGGATTGAGGATTGAGGATTGAAGACTGAGTATTGAGGATTGAAGGTTGAGGATTGTGGATTGAGGATTGAGGATTGAGGCTTGAATATTGAGGATTGGGGCTGAGTGTTGAGGGTTGAGTGATGAGAATTGATGTTTGTGGATAGAGATTTGAAGATTGCAGGTTGAGTATTGAGTGTTGAAAACTTTGAATTCATGATATTCTATTGAGGATTGAGGATTGACCACTGATTGTTGAGGACTGAGGGCTGAAGATTGAGGATTCAGGATTGAGGTTTGAGGACTGAGGATTGAGGATTGAGGATTGAGGATTGAGGATTGAAGCTTGAGTATTGAGAATTGAAGATTGAGGATTGAGGATTGAGGATTGAAGATTGAGTACTGAGGATTGAAGATTGAGTACTGAGGATTGAAGATTAAGATTGAGGATTGAGGATTGAGGAGTGAGGATTGAGGATTGTGGATTGAGGGTTGTGGATTGAGAACGGGGACTGAGGGTTGAGTGTTGATGCCTGAGGTCTGAGGATTGAGGATTGAGGATTGCGAACTGAGGATTGAGGATTGAGGATTGAAGATTGAGGATTGGGTATTGAGGATTGAAGAATGAGGATTGAAGAATGAGGATTGGGGATTGAGTATTGAGGATTGAGGATTGAAGATTGAGTACTGAGGATTGAAGTTTAAGATTGAGGGTTGAGGATTGAGGAGTAAGGATTGAGGATTGTGGATTGAAGATTGAGTATTGAGGATTGAAGATTGAGGATTGAGGATTGAGGATTGAGTATTGAGGATTGAGGATTGAGGATTGAGGATTGAGGGTTGTGGATTGAGGACGAGGACTGAGGGTTGAATATTTATGTTTGAGGTCCGAGGATTGAGGATTGAGAATTGAGAATTGAGGATTGAGGATTGAGGATTGAAAATTGAGGATTGGGAATTGAGGATTGAGGATTGAGGATTGAAGATTGAGGATTGAGGATTGAGGATTGAGGATTGAGGATTGAGGATTGAAGATTGAGGATTGAGGATTGAGGATTGAGGATTGAGGGTTGTGGATTGAGGACGAGGACTGAGGGTTGAATATTTATGTTTGAGGTCTGAGGATTGAGGATTGAGGATTGAGAATTGAGGATTGAGGACTGAGGATTGAGAATTGAAGACTGAGGATCGGGTATTGAGGATTGAACATTGAGGATTGAGGATTGAGGATTGAAGATTGAGTACTGAGGATTGAAGATTAAGAGTGAGGATTGAGGATTGAGGACTGAGGATTGAGGATTGAGGATTGAAGGTTCAGTATTGAGGATTGAAGATTGAGAATTGAGGATTGAGGGTTGAACATTGAGGACTGAGTATTGAGGGTTGAGTGATGAGAATTGATATTTGTGGATAGAGATTTGAAGATTGCAGATTGAGTATTGAGTATTGAGAACTGTGAATTGAGTATATTCTATTGAGGATTGAGGATTGAGGATTGAGGATTGAGGATGAGGGCTGAGGGTTGAGGATTGAGGTTTGTGGACTAAGGACAGAGGATTGAGGATTGCGAATTGAGGATTGAGGATTGAGGATTGAAGATTGAGGATTGGGTATTGAGGATCGAAGAATGGGGATTGAGGATTGAGGATTGAGGATTGAGGATTGAATATTGAGTATTGAGGATTGAAGATTGACTATTGAGGATTGCGAATTGAGGATTGAGGATTGAGGATTGGGGATTGAAGATTGAGTATTGAGGATTGAAGGTTGAGGATTGTGGATTGAGAATTGAGGATTGAGGCTTGAATATTGAGGATTGGGGCTGAGTGTTGAGGGTTGAGTGATGAGAATTGATGTTGGTGGATAGTGATTTGAAGATTGCAGGTTGAGTATTGAGTATTGAAAACTGTGAATTCATGATATTCTATTGAGGATTGAGGATTGACAACTGATTGTTGAGGACTGACGGCTGAAGGTTGAGGATTCAGGATTGAGGATTCAGGATTGAGGTTTGAGGAGAGAGGACTGAGGGTTGAGGATTGAGGATTGAGAATTGAGGATTGAGGATTGAGGATTGAAGATTGAGGATTGGCTGTTGAGGATGGAACATTGAGGATTGAGGAGTGAGGATTGAGGATTGAGGATTGAAAATTGAATATTGATGATTGAAGATTGAGGATTGAGGATTGAGGGTTGTGGATTGAGAACGAGGACTGGGGGTTGAGTGTTGATGCCTGAGGTCTGAGGATTGAGGATTGATGACTGAGGATTGAGGATTGAGGATTGAAGGTTCAGTATTGAGGATTGAAGATTGAGAATTGAGGATTGAGTGTTGAACATTGAGGACTGAGTATTGAGGGTTGAGTGATGAGAATTGATGTTTGTGGATAGAGATTTGAAGATTGCAGATTGAGTATTGAGTATTGAAAACTGTGAATTGAGTATATTCTATTGAGGATTGAGGATTGAGGATTGAGGATTGAGGATGAGGGCTGAGGGTTGAGGATTGAGGTTTGTGGACTAAGGACAGACGATTGAGGATTGCGAATTGAGGATTGAGGATTGAGGATTGAAGATTGAGGATTGGGTATTGAGGATCGAAGAATGGGGATTGAGGATTGAGGATTGAGGATTGAGGATTGAATATTGAGTATTGAGGATTGAAGATTGACTATTGAGGATTGCGAATTGAGGATTGAGGATTGAGGATTGGGGATTGAAGATTGAGTATTGAGGATTGAAGGTTGAGGATTGTGGATTGAGAATTGAGGATTGAGGCTTGAATATTGAGGATTGGGGCTGAGTGTTGAGGGTTGAGTGATGAGAATTGATGTTGGTGGATAGAGATTTGAAGATTGCAGGTTGAGTATTGAGTATTGAAAACTGTGAATTCATGATATTCTATTGAGGATTGAGGATTGAGGATTGGGGATTGAAGATTGAGTATTGAGGATTGAAGAATGAGGATTGAAGAATGAGGATTGGGGATTGAGTATTGAGGATTGAGGATTGAGGATTGAATATTGAGGATTGAGGATTGAATATTGAGTATTGAGGATTGAATATTGAGGATTGAGGATTGAGGATTGAGGATTGAAGATTGAGGATTGAGGATTGAGGATTGAGGATTGAGGGTTGTGGATTGAGGACGAGGACTGAGGGTTGAATATTTATGATTGAGGTCTGAGGATTGAGGATTGAGGATTGAGAATTGAGGATTGAGGATTGAGGATTGAAGATTGAGGATTGGGTATTGAGGATTGAGGATTGAGGATTGAGGATTGAGGATTGAGGATTGAAGGTTGAATATTGATGAATGAAGATTGAGGATTGAGGATTGAGGGTTGTGGATTGAGAACGAGGACTGAGGGTTGAGTGTTGATGCCTGAGGTCTGAGGATTGAGGATTGAGGATTGCGAACTGAGGATTGAGGATTGCGGATTGAAGATTGAGGATTGGGTATTGAGGATTGAAGAATGAGGATTGAAGAATGAGGATTGGGGATTGAGTATTGAGGATTGAGGATTGAATATTGAGTATTGAGGATTGAGGAGTGAGGATTGAGGATTGAGGTTTGAGGATTGAGTACTGAGGATTGAAGATTGAGGATTGAGGATTGAGGATTGAGGATTGAGGATTGAAGATTGAGTACTGAGGATTGAAGATTAAGATTGAGGATTGAGGATTGAGGACTGAGGATGGAGGATTGAGGATTGAAGGTTCAGTATTGGGGATTGAAGATTGAGTATTGAGGATTGAGGATTGAACATTGAGGACTGAGTGTTGAGGGTTGAGTGATGAGAATTGATGTTTGTGGATAGAGATTTGAAGATTGCAGATTGAGTATTGAGTATTGAAAACTGTGAATTGAGTATATTCTATTGAGGATTGAGGATTGACAACTGATTGTTGAGGACTGAGGGCTGAAGATTGAGGGTTCCGGATTGAGGATTCAGAATTGAAATTTGAGGATTGAGGATTGAGGATTGATGATTGAGGATTGAGGATTGTGGATTGGGGATTGAGGATTGAAGATTGAGTATTGAGGATTGAGGATTGAGGATTAAGGATTGAGGATTGAGGATTGAGGATTGAAGATTGAGTACTGAGGATTGAAGATTAAGATTGAGGATTGAGGATTGAGGACTGGCGATTGAGGAATGAGGATTGAAGGTTCAGTATTGAGGATTGAAGATTGAGAATTGAGGATTGAGGATTGAACATTGAGGACTGAGTGTTGAGGGTTGAGTGATGAGAATTGATGTTTGTGGATAGAGATTTGAAGATTGCAGATTGAGTATTGAGTATTGAAAACTGTGAATTGAGTATATTCTATTGAGGATTGAGGATTGACAACTGATTGTTGAGGACTGAGGGCTGAAGATTGAGTGTTCCGGACTGAGGATTCAGAATTGAAATTTGAGGACTGAGCGTTGAGGATTGAAGATTGAGTATTGAGGATTGAAGATTGAGAATTGACGATTAGGATTGAGGATTGAGGATGAGGGCTGAGGGTTGAGGATTGAGGTTTGAGGACTGAGGACTGAGGATTGAGGATTGAGAATTGAGGATTGAGGATTGAGGGTTGAAGATTGAGGATTGGGTATTGAGGATTGAAGAATGAGGATTGAGGATTGAGGATTGAGGATTGAGGATTCAGGATTGGAGATTGAGTATTGAGGATTGAATGTTGAGGATTGTGGATTGAGGATTGAGGATTGAGGATTGAATATTGAGGATTGATGATTGAGGATTGAGGATTGAGGATTGAATATTGATTATTGAGGATTGAAGATTGACTATTGAGGATTGCGAATTGAGGATTGAGGATTGAGGATTGAGGATTGAAGATTGAGTATTGAGGATTGGGGCTGAGTGTTGAGGGTTGAGTGATGAGAATTGATGTTTGTGGATAGAGATTTGAAGATTGCAGGTTGAGTATTGAGTATTGAAAACTTTGAATTCATGATATTCTATTGAGGATTGAGGATTGACCACTGATTGTTGAGGACTGAGGGCTGAAGATTGAGGATTCAGGATTGAGGTTTGAGGACCGAGGATTGAGGATTGAGGATTGAGGATTGAGGATTGAAGATTGAGTATTGAGAATTGAAGATTGAGGATTGAGGATTGAGGATTGAAGATTGAGTACTGAGGATTGAAGATTAAGATTGAGGACTGAGGATTGAGGATTGGGGATTGAGGATTGAGGATTGAAGATTGTGTATTGAGGATTGAAGATTGAGGATTGAGGATTGAGGATTGAGGATTGAGGATTGAAGATTGAGTACTGAGGATTGAAGATTAAGAGTGAGGATTGAGGATTGAGGACTGAGGAATGAGGATTGAGGATTGAAGGTTCAGTATTGAGGATTGAAGGTTGAGAATTGAGGATTGAGGGTTGAACATTGAGGACTGAGTGTTGAGGTTGAGTGATGAGAATTGATGTTTGTGGATAGAGATTTGAAGATTGCAGATTGAGTATTGAGTATTGAAAACTGTGAATTGAGTATATTCTATTGAGGATTGTGGATTGACAACCGATTGTGAGGACTGAGGGCTGAAGATTGAGGGTTCCGGATAGAGGATTCAGAATTGAAATTGGAGGACTGAGCATTGAGGAAAGAAGATTGAGTATTGAGGATTGAAGATTGAGAATTGACGATTAGGATTGAGGATTGAGGATGAGGGCTGAGGGTTGAGGATTGAGGTTTGAGGACTGAGGACTGAGGATTGAGGATTGAGAATTGAGGATTGAGGATTGAGGGTTGAAGATTGAGGATTGGGTATTGAGGATTGAAGAATGTGGATTGAGGATTGAGGATTGAGGATTGAGGATACAGGATTGGAGATTGAGTATTGAAGATTGACGATCGAGGATTGAGAATTGAGGATTGAGTATTGAGGATTCAGGATTGAAGATTGAGTATTGAGGATTGAAGGTTGAGGATTGTGGATTGAGGATTGAGGATTGAGGATTGAATATTGAGGATTGGGGACTGAGTGTTGAGGGTAGAATGATGAGAATTGATGTTTGTGGATAGAGATTTGATGATTGCAGATTGAGTATTGAGTATTGAAAACTGTGAATTGATGATATTCTATTGAGGATTGAGGATTGACAACTGATTGTTGAGGACTGAGTGCTGAAGCTTGAGGATTCAGGATCGAGGATTCAGGATTGAGGTTTGAGGAGAGAGGACTGAGGATTGAGGATTGAGGATTGAGAATTGAGGATTGAGGATTGAGGATTGAAGATTGAGGATTGGCTGTTGAGGATTGAACATTGAGGATTGAGGATTGAGGATTGAGGATTGAGGATTGAAGGTTGAATATTGATGAATGGAGATTGAGGATTGAGGATTGAGGGTTGTGGATTGAAGGTTGAATATTGATGAATGGAGATTGAGGATTGAGGATTGAGGGTTGTGGATTGAGAGCGAGGACTGAGGGTTGAGTGTTGATGCCTGAGGTCCGAGGATTGGGAATTAAGGATTGCGAACTGATTATTGAGGATTGAGGATTGAAGATTGAGGATTGGGTATTGAGGATTGAAGAATGAGGATTGAAGAATGAGGATTGGGGATTGAGTATTGAGGATTGAGGATTGAATATTGAGCATTGAGGATTGAATATTGAGGATTGAGGATTGAGGATTGAGGATTGAGGATTGAGGATTGAAGATTGAGTATTGAGGATTGAAGATTGAGGATTGACCATTGAGGATTGAGGATTGAGGATTGAGGATTGAGGATTGAAGATTGAGGATTGAGGATAGAGGGTTGAGGATTGAGGATTGTGGATTGAGGACGAGGACTGAGGGTTGAATATTTATGTTTGAGGTCTGAGGATTAAGGATTGAGGATTGAGAATTGAGGATTGAGGATTGAGGATTGAAGATTGAGGATTGGGTATTGAGGATTGAGGATTGATGATTGAAGATTGAGGATAGGGTATTGAGGATTGAAGGATGATGATTGAGGATTGAGGATTGAGGATTGAGGATTGAATATTGAGTATTGAGGATTGAAGATCGACTATTGAGGATTGCGGATTGAGGATTGAGGGTTGGGGATTGAGGATTGAAGATTGAGTATTGAGGATTGAAGGTTGAGGATTGTGGATTGAGGATTGAGGATTGAGGCTTGAATATTGAGGATTGGGGACTGAGTGTTGAGGGTTGAGTGATGAGGATTGATGTTTGTGGATAGAGATTTGAAGATTGCAGGTTGAGTATTGAGAATTGAAAACTGTGAAATCATGATATTCTATTGAGGATTGAGGATGGACCACTGATTGTTGAGTACTGAGGGCTGAAGATTGAGGATTCAGGATTGAGGATTCAGGATTGAGGTTTGAGGACTGAGGATTGAGGATTGAGGATTGAGGATTGAGGATTGAGGATTGAGAATTGAGGATTGAGGATTGAGGATTGAAGATTGAGGATTGGCTGTTGAGGATTGAACATGGAGGATTGAGGATTGAGGATTGAGGATTGAATATTGATGAATGAAGATTGAGGATTGAGGATTGAATGTCGTGGATTGAGGACGAGGACTGAGGGTTGATTATTGATACTTGAGGCCAGAGGATTGAGGATTGAGGGTTGCGAATTGAGGATTGAGGATTTAAGATTGAGGATTGGGTATTGAGGATTGAAGAATGAGGATTGAGGATTGAGGACAGAGGATTGAGGATTGAAGATTGAGTATTGAGGATTGAAGATTCACGATTGAGGATTGAGGATTGAGGATTGAGGATTGAGGATTGAGGATTGAGGATTGAGGATTGAAGATTGAGTACTGAGGATTGAAGATTAAGATTGAGGATTGAGGATTGAGGACTGAGGATGGAGGATTGAGGATTGAAGGTTCACTATTGGGGATTGAAGATTGAGTATTGAGGATTGAGGATTGAACATTGAGGACTGAGTGTTGAGGGTTGAGTGATGAGAATTGATGTTTGTGGATAGAGATTTGAAGATTGCAGATTGAGTATTGAGTATTGAAAACTGTGAATTGAGCATATTCTATTGAGGATTGAGGATTGACAACTGATTGTTGAGGACTGAGGGCTGAAGATTGAGGGTTCCGGATTGAGGATTCAGAATTGAAATTTGAGGATTGAGGATTGAGGATTGATGATTGAGGATTGAGGATTGAGGATTGAGGATTGAGGATTGAAGATTGAGTATTGAGGATTGAGGATTGAGGATTAAGGATTGAGGATTGAGGATTGAGGATTGAAGATTGAGTACTGAGGATTGAAGATTAAGATTGAGGATTGAGGATTGAGGACTGGCGATTGAGGAATGAGGATTGAAGGTTCAGTATTGAGGATTGAAGATTGAGAATTGAGGATTGAGGATTGAACATTGAGGACTGAGTGTTGAGGGTTGAATGATGAGAATTGATGTTTGTGGATAGAGATTTGAAGATTGCAGATTGAGTATTGAGTATTGAAAACTGTGAATTGAGTATATTCTATTGAGGATTGAGGATTGACAACTGATTGTTGAGGACTGAGGGCTGAAGATTGAGTGTTCCGGACTGAGGATTCAGAATTGAAATTTGAGGACTGAGCATTGAGTGTTGAAGATTGAGTATTGAGGATTGAAGATTGAGAATTGACGATTAGGATTGAGGATTGAGGATGAGGGCTGAGGGTTGAGGATTGAGGTTTGAGGACTGAGGACTGAGGATTGAGGATTGAGAATTGAGGATTGAGGATTGAGGGTTGAAGATTGAGGATTGGGTATTGAGGATTGAAGAATGAGGATTGAGGATTGAGGATTGAGGATTGAGGATTCAGGATTGGAGATTGAGTATTGAGGATTGAATGTTGAGGATTGTGGATTGAGGATTGAGGATTGAGGATTGAATATTGAGGATTGAGGATTGAGGATTGAGGATTGAGGATTGAATATTGATTATTGAGGATTGAAGATTGACTATTGAGGATTGCGAATTGAGGATTGAGGATTGAGGATTGAGGATTGAAGACTGAGTATTGAGGATTGAAGGTTGAGGATTGTGGATTGAGGATTGAGGATTGAGGCTTGAATATTGAGGATTGGGGCTGAGTGTTGAGGGTTGAGTGATGAGAATTGATGTTTGTGGATAGAGATTTGAAGATTGCAGGTTGAGTATTGAGTGTTGAAAACTTTGAATTCATGATATTCTATTGAGGATTGAGGATTGACCACTGATTGTTGAGGACTGAGGGCTGAAGATTGAGGATTCAGGATTGAGGTTTGAGGACTGAGGATTGAGGATTGAGGATTGAGGATTGAGGATTGAAGCTTGAGTATTGAGAATTGAAGATTGAGGATTGAGGATTGAGGATTGAAGATTGAGTACTGAGGATTGAAGATTGAGTACTGAGGATTGAAGATTAAGATTGAGGATTGAGGATTGAGGAGTGAGGATTGAGGATTGTGGATTGAGGGTTGTGGATTGAGAACGGGGACTGAGGGTTGAGTGTTGATGCCTGAGGTCTGAGGATTGAGGATTGAGGATTGCGAACTGAGGATTGAGGATTGAGGATTGAAGATTGAGGATTGGGTATTGAGGATTGAAGAATGAGGATTGAAGAATGAGGATTGGGGATTGAGTATTGAGGATTGAGGATTGAAGATTGAGTACTGAGGATTGAAGTTTAAGATTGAGGGTTGAGGATTGAGGAGTAAGGATTGAGGATTGTGGATTGAAGATTGAGTATTGAGGATTGAAGATTGAGGATTGAGGATTGAGGATTGAGTATTGAGGATTGAGGATTGAGGATTGAGGATTGAGGGTTGTGGATTGAGGACGAGGACTGAGGGTTGAATATTTATGTTTGAGGTCCGAGGATTGAGGATTGAGAATTGAGAATTGAGGATTGAGGATTGAGGATTGAAAATTGAGGATTGGGAATTGAGGATTGAGGATTGAGGATTGAAGATTGAGGATTGAGGATTGAGGATTGAGGATTGAGGATTGAGGATTGAAGATTGAGGATTGAGGATTGAGGATTGAGGATTGAGGGTTGTGGATTGAGGACGAGGACTGAGGGTTGAATATTTATGTTTGAGGTCTGAGGATTGAGGATTGAGGATTGAGAATTGAGGATTGAGGACTGAGGATTGAGAATTGAAGACTGAGGATCGGGTATTGAGGATTGAA
This sequence comes from Calliopsis andreniformis, assembly GCF_051401765.1. Lineage (NCBI taxonomy): Eukaryota > Metazoa > Arthropoda > Insecta > Hymenoptera > Andrenidae > Calliopsis > Calliopsis andreniformis. The sequence goes on from NW_027480499.1 coordinate 1,935,159, forward strand.
CATTGAGGATTGAGGATTGAGGATTGAAGATTGAGTACTGAGGATTGAAGATTAAGAGTGAGGATTGAGGATTGAGGACTGAGGATTGAGGATTGAGGATTGAAGGTTCAGTATTGAGGATTGAAGATTGAGAATTGAGGATTGAGGGTTGAACATTGAGGACTGAGTATTGAGGGTTGAGTGATGAGAATTGATATTTGTGGATAGAGATTTGAAGATTGCAGATTGAGTATTGAGTATTGAGAACTGTGAATTGAGTATATTCTATTGAGGATTGAGGATTGAGGATTGAGGATTGAGGATGAGGGCTGAGGGTTGAGGATTGAGGTTTGTGGACTAAGGACAGAGGATTGAGGATTGCGAATTGAGGATTGAGGATTGAGGATTGAAGATTGAGGATTGGGTATTGAGGATCGAAGAATGGGGATTGAGGATTGAGGATTGAGGATTGAGGATTGAATATTGAGTATTGAGGATTGAAGATTGACTATTGAGGATTGCGAATTGAGGATTGAGGATTGAGGATTGGGGATTGAAGATTGAGTATTGAGGATTGAAGGTTGAGGATTGTGGATTGAGAATTGAGGATTGAGGCTTGAATATTGAGGATTGGGGCTGAGTGTTGAGGGTTGAGTGATGAGAATTGATGTTGGTGGATAGTGATTTGAAGATTGCAGGTTGAGTATTGAGTATTGAAAACTGTGAATTCATGATATTCTATTGAGGATTGAGGATTGACAACTGATTGTTGAGGACTGACGGCTGAAGGTTGAGGATTCAGGATTGAGGATTCAGGATTGAGGTTTGAGGAGAGAGGACTGAGGGTTGAGGATTGAGGATTGAGAATTGAGGATTGAGGATTGAGGATTGAAGATTGAGGATTGGCTGTTGAGGATGGAACATTGAGGATTGAGGAGTGAGGATTGAGGATTGAGGATTGAAAATTGAATATTGATGATTGAAGATTGAGGATTGAGGATTGAGGGTTGTGGATTGAGAACGAGGACTGGGGGTTGAGTGTTGATGCCTGAGGTCTGAGGATTGAGGATTGATGACTGAGGATTGAGGATTGAGGATTGAAGGTTCAGTATTGAGGATTGAAGATTGAGAATTGAGGATTGAGGGTTGAACATTGAGGACTGAGTATTGAGGGTTGAGTGATGAGAATTGATGTTTGTGGATAGAGATTTGAAGATTGCAGATTGAGTATTGAGTATTGAAAACTGTGAATTGAGTATATTCTATTGAGGATTGAGGATTGAGGATTGAGGATTGAGGATGAGGGCTGAGGGTTGAGGATTGAGGTTTGTGGACTAAGGACAGACGATTGAGGATTGCGAATTGAGGATTGAGGATTGAGGATTGAAGATTGAGGATTGGGTATTGAGGATCGAAGAATGGGGATTGAGGATTGAGGATTGAGGATTGAGGATTGAATATTGAGTATTGAGGATTGAAGATTGACTATTGAGGATTGCGAATTGAGGATTGAGGATTGAGGATTGGGGATTGAAGATTGAGTATTGAGGATTGAAGGTTGAGGATTGTGGATTGAGAATTGAGGATTGAGGCTTGAATATTGAGGATTGGGGCTGAGTGTTGAGGGTTGAGTGATGAGAATTGATGTTGGTGGATAGAGATTTGAAGATTGCAGGTTGAGTATTGAGTATTGAAAACTGTGAATTCATGATATTCTATTGAGGATTGAGGATTGAGGATTGGGGATTGAAGATTGAGTATTGAGGATTGAAGAATGAGGATTGAAGAATGAGGATTGGGGATTGAGTATTGAGGATTGAGGATTGAGGATTGAATATTGAGGATTGAGGATTGAATATTGAGTATTGAGGATTGAATATTGAGGATTGAGGATTGAGGATTGAGGATTGAAGATTGAGGATTGAGGATTGAGGATTGAGGATTGAGGGTTGTGGATTGAGGACGAGGACTGAGGGTTGAATATTTATGATTGAGGTCTGAGGATTGAGGATTGAGGATTGAGAATTGAGGATTGAGGATTGAGGATTGAAGATTGAGGATTGGGTATTGAGGATTGAGGATTGAGGATTGAGGATTGAGGATTGAGGATTGAAGGTTGAATATTGATGAATGAAGATTGAGGATTGAGGATTGAGGGTTGTGGATTGAGAACGAGGACTGAGGGTTGAGTGTTGATGCCTGAGGTCTGAGGATTGAGGATTGAGGATTGCGAACTGAGGATTGAGGATTGCGGATTGAAGATTGAGGATTGGGTATTGAGGATTGAAGAATGAGGATTGAAGAATGAGGATTGGGGATTGAGTATTGAGGATTGAGGATTGAATATTGAGTATTGAGGATTGAATATTGAGGATTGAGGATTGAGGATTGAGGATTGAGGATTGAGGATGGAGGATTGAAGATTGAGTATTGAGGATTGAAGATTGAGGATTGAGGATTGAGTATTGAGGATTGACGATCGAGGATTGAGAATTGAGGATTGAGTATTGAGGATTGAGGATTGAAGATTGAGTATTGAGGATTGAAGGTTGAGGAATGTGGATTGAGGATTGAGGATTGAGGATTGAATATTGAGGTTTGGGGACTGAGTGTTGAGGGTTGAATGATGAGAATTGATGTTTGTGGATAGAGATTTGAAGATTGCAGATTGAGTATTGAGTATTGAAAGCTGTGAATTGGTGATATTCTATTGAGGATTGAGGATTGACAACCGACTGTTGACGACTGAGGGCTGAGGCTTGAGGATTCAGGATTGAGGATTCAGGATTGAGGTTTCAGGAGAGAGGACTGAGGATTGAGGATTGAGGATTGAGAATTGAGGATTGAGGATTGAGGATTGAAGATTGAGGATTGGCTGTTGAGGAATGAACATTGAGGATTGAGGATTGAGGAATGAGGATTGAGGGTTGTGGATTGAGAACGGGGACTGAGGGTTGAGTGTTGATGCCTGAGGTCTGAGGATTGAGGATTGAGGATTGCGAACTGACGATTGAGGATTGAGGATTGAAGATTGAGGATTGGGTATTGAGGATTGAAGAATGAGGATTGAAGAATGAGGATTGGGGATTGAGTATTGAGGATTGAGGATTCAAGATTGAGTACTGAGGATTGAAGATTAAGATTGAGGATTGAGGATTGAGGACTGAGGATTGAGGATTGAGGATTGAACGTTCAGTACTGAGGATTGAAGATTGAGAATTGAGAATTGAGGATTGAACATTGAGGACTGAGTGTTGAGGGTTGAGTGATGAGAATTGATGTTTGTGGATAGAGATTTGAAGATTGCTGATTGAGTATTGAGTATTGAAAACTGTGAATTGAGTATATTCTATTGAGGACTGAGGATTGACAACCGATTGTTGAGGACTGAGGGCTGAAGATTGAGGGTTCCGGATTGAGGATTCAGATTTGAAATTTGAGGACTGAGCATTGAGGATTGATGATTGAGTAGTGAGGATTGAAGATTGAGAATTGAGGATTGAGGATTGAGGATTGAGGATTGAGGATTGAAGGTTGAATATTGATGAATGAAGATTGAGGATTGAGGATTGAGGGTTGTGGATTGAGAACGAGGACTGAGGGTTGAGTGTTGATGCCTGAGGTCTGAGGATTGAGGATTGAGGATTGCGAACTGAGGATTGAGGATTGCGAACTGAGGATTGAGGATTGAGGCTTGAAGATTGAGGATTGGGTATTGAGGATTGAAGAATGAGGATTGAAGAATGAGGATTGGGGATTGAGAATTGAGGATTGAGGATTGAATATTGAGTATTGGGGATTGAATATTGAGGATTGAGGATTGAGGATTGAGGACTGAGGATTGAGGATTGAAGATTGAGTAGTGAGGATTGAAGATTGAGGACTGCGGATTGAGGATTGAGGATTGAGGATTGAGGATTGAGGATTGAAGATTGAGGATTTAGGATTGAGGATTGAGGATTGAGGGTTGTGGATTGAGGACGAGGACTGAGGGTTGAATATTTATGATTGAGGTCTGAGGATTGAGGATTGAGGATTGAGAATTGAGGATTGAGGATTGAGGATTGAAGATTGAGGATTGGGTATTGAGGATTGAGCATTGAGGATTGAAGATTGAGGATAGGGTATTGAGGATTGAAGAATGATGATTGAGGATTGAGGATTGAGGATTGAGTATTGAATATTGAGTATTGAGGATTGAAGATCGACTATTGGGGATTGCGAATTGAGGATTGATGGTTGGGGATTGAGGATTGAAGATTGAGTATTGAGGATTGAAGATTGAGGATTGTGGATTGAGGATTGAGGATTGAGGCTTGAATATTGAGGATTGGGGACTGAGTGTTGGGGGTTGAGTGATGAGGATTGATGTTTGTGGATAGAGATTTGAAGATTGCAGGTTGAGTATTGAGTATTGAAAACTGTGAAATCATGATATTCTATTGAGGATTGAGGATGGACCACTGATTGTTGAGGACTGAGGGCTGAAGATTGAGGATTCAGGGTTGAGGATTCAGGATTGAGATTTGAGGACTGAGGATTGAGGATTGAGGATTGAGGATTGAGGATTGAGGATTGAGGATTGAAGACTGAGGATTGGGCATTGAGGTTTGAACATTGAGGATTGAGGATTGAGGTTTGAGGAGTGAATATTGAGGATTGAGGATTGAGGACTGAGAATTGAGAATTGAGGATTGAGGATTGAAGATTGAGGATTGGGTATTGAGGATTGACGAATCAGGATTGAGGATTGCGGATTGAGGATTGAAGATTGAGTATTGAGGATTGAAGTTTGAGGATTGAGGATTGAGGATTGAGGATTGGGGATTGAGGATTGCGAATTGAAGATTCAGTATTGAGGATTGAAGATTCAGAATTGAGGATGAGGATTGAAAATTGAATACTGAGTGTTGAGGGTTGAGTGATGAGAATTTATGTTTCTGGATAGAGATTTGAAGATTGCAGATTGAGTATTGAGTATTGAAAACTGTGAATTGAGGATATTCTATTGAGGATTGAGGATTGACAACTGAATGTTGAGGACTGAGGGCTGAAGATTAAGGATTCAGGATTGAGGATTCAGAATTGAGGTTTGAGGACTGAGGATTGAGGATTGAAGATTGAGTATTGAGGATTGAAGTTTGAGGATTGAGGATTGAGGATTGAGGATTGAGGATGAGGGCTGAGGGTTGAGGATTGAGGTTTGAGGACTAAGGACAGAGGATTGAGGATTGAGAATTGAGGATTGAGGATTGAGGATTGAAGATTGAGGATTGGGTATTGAGGATCGAAGTATGAGGATTGAGGATTGAGGATTGAGGATTGAGGATTGAATATTGAGTATTGAGGATTGAAGATTGACTATTGAGGATTGCGAACTGAGGATTGAGGATTGAGGATTGGGGATTGAAGATTGAGAATTGGGGATTGAAGGTTGAGGATTGTGGATTGAGAATTGAGGATTGAGGCTTGAATATTGAGGATTGGGGCTGAGTGTTGAGGGTTGAGTGGTGAGAATTGATGTTTGTGGATAGAGATTTGAAGATTGCAGGTTGAGTATTGAGTATTGAAAACTGTGAATTCATGATATTCTATTGAGGATTGAGGATTGACCACTGATTGTTGAGGACTGAGGGCTGAAGATTGAGGATTCAGGATTGAGGATTCAGGATTGAGGTTTGAGGACTGAGGATTGAGGATTGAGGATTGAGGATTGAGGATTGAGGATTGAGGATTGAGGATTGAAGACTGAGGATCGGGTATTGAGGATTCAACATTGAGGATTGAGGATTGAGGATTGAGGATTGAGGATTGAGGATTGAAGGTTGAATATTGATGAATGAAGATTGAGGATTGAGGATTGAAGGTCGTGGATTGAGGACGAGGACTGAGGGTTGAGTATTGATACTTGAGGCCTGAGTATAGAGGATTGAGGATTGCGAATTGAGGATTGAGGATTTAAGATTGAGGATTGGGTATTGAGGATTGAAGAATGAGGATTGAGCATTGAGAGCAGAGGATTGAGGATTGAAGATTGAGTACTGAGGATTGAAGATTGACGATTGAGGATTGAGGATTGAGGATTGAGGATTGAGGATTGAGGATTGAGGATTGAAGATTGAGTATTCAGGATTGAAGATTGAGGATTGAGGATTGAGGATTGAGGATTGAGGATTGAGGATTGAAGATTGAGTACTCAGGACTGAAGATTAAGATTGAGGATTGAGGATTGAGGATTGAGGATTGAGGATTGAGGATTGAAGATTGAGTATTGAGGACTGAAGATTGAGGATTGAGTATTGAGGATTTTGGGTTGAAGATTGAGGATTGGGTATTGAGGATTGAAGAATGAGGATTGAGGATTGAGGATTGAGGATTGAGGATTGAAGATTGAGTATTGAGGATTGAAGATCGAGGATTGAGAATTGAGGATTGAGTATTGAGGATTGAGGATTGAAGGTTGAGTATTGTGGATTGAGGATTGAGGATTGAGGCTTGAATATTGAGGATTGGGGACTGAGTGTTGAGGGTTGAGTGATGAGAATTGATGTTTGTGGATAGAGATCTGAAGATTGCAGGTTGAGTATTGAGTATTGAAAACTGTGAAATCATGATATTCTATTGAGGATTGAGGATGGACCACTGATTGTTGAGGACTGAGGGCTGAAGATTGAGGATTCAGGATTGAGGATTGAGAATTGAGGATTGAGGATTGAGGATTGAAGATTGAGGATTGGGTATTGAGGATTGAGGATTGAGGATTGAAGATTGAGGATAGGGTATTGAGGATTGAAGAATGATGATTGAGGATTGTGGATTGAGGATTGAGGCTTGAATATTGAGGATTGGGAACTGAGTGTTGAGGGTTGAGTGATGAGGATTGATGTATGTGGATAGAGATTTGGAGATTGCAGGTTGAGTATTGACTATTGAAAACTGTGAAATCATGATATTCTATTGAGGATTGATGATGGACCACTGATTGTTGAGGACTGAGGGCTGAAGATTGAGGATTCAGGATTGAGGATTTAGGATTGAGGTTTGAGGACTGAGGATTGAGGATTGAGGATTGAGGATTGAGGATTGAGGATTCAGAATTGAGGATTGAGGATTGAGGATTGAAGATTGAGGATTGGCTGTTGAGGATTGAACATTGAGGATTGAGGATTGAGGATTGAGGATTGAATATTGATGAATGAAGATTGAGGATTGAGGATTGAATGTCGTGGATTGAGGACGAGGACTGAGGATTGATTATTGATACTTGAGGCCAGAGGATTGAGGATTGAGGGTTGCGAACTGACGATTGAGGATTTAAGATTGAGGATTGGGTATTGAGGATTGAAGAATGAGGATTGAGGATTGAGGACAGAGGATTGAGGATTGAAGATTGAGTATTGAGGATTGAAGATTGACGATTGAGGATTGAGGATTGAGGATTGAGGATTGAAGATTAAGATTGAGGATTGAGGATTGAGGAGTGAGGATTGAGGATTGAGGATTGAAGGTTGAGTATTGAGGATTGAAGATTGAGGATTGAGGATTGAGGATTGAGGATTGAAGATTGAGTACTGAGGATGGAAGATTAAGATTGAGGATTGAGGATTGAGGACTGAGGATGGAGGGTTGAGGTTTGAATGTTCAGTATTGGGGATTGAAGATTGAGTATTGAGGATTGAGGATTGAACATTGAGGTCTGAGTGTTGAGGGTTGAGTGATGAGAATTGATGTTTGTGGATAGAGATTTTAAGATTGCAGATTGAGTATTGAGTATTGAAAACTGTGAATTGAGTACATTCTATTGAGGACTGAGGATTGACAACTGATTGTTGAGGACTGAGGGCTGAAGCTTGAGGATTCAGGATTGAGGATTCAGGATTGAGGTTTGAGGAGAGAGGACTGATGATTGAGGATTGAGGAATGAGAATTGAGGATTGAGGATTGAGAATTGATGATTGAGGATTGGCTGTTGAGGATTGAACATTGAGGATTGAGGATTGAGGATTGAGGATTGAGGATTGAAGGTTGAATATTGATGAATGAAGATTGAGGATTGAGGATTGAGGGTTGTGGATTGAGAACGAGGACTGAGGGTTGAGTGTTGATGCCTGAGGTCTGAGGATTGAGGATTGAGGATTGCGAACTGAGGATTGAGGATTGAGGCTTGAATATTGAGGATTGGGGACTGAGTGTTGAGGGTTGAGTGATGAGGATTGATGTATGTGGATAGAGATTTGAAGATTGCAGGTTGAGTATTGAGTATTGAAAACTGTGAAATCATGATATTCTATTGAGGATTGAGGATGGACCACTGATTGTTGAGGACTGAGGGCTGAAGATTGAGGATTCAGGATTGAGGATTCAGGATTGAGGTTTGAGGACTGAGGATTGAGGATTGAGGATTGAGGATTGAGGATTGAGGATTGAGAATTGAGGATTGAGGATTGAGGATTGAGGATTGAAGATTGAGGATTGGCTGTGGAGGATTGAACATTGAGGATTGAGGATTGAGGATTGAGGATTGAATATTGATGAATGAAGATTGAGGATTGAGGATTGAATGTCGTGGATTGAGGACGAGGACTGAGGGTTGATTATTGATACTTGAGGCCAGAGGATTGAGGATTGAAGGTTGCGAACTGACGATTGAGGATTTAAGATTGAGGATTGGGTATTGAGAATTGAAGAATGAGGATTGATGATTGAGGTCAGAGGATTGAGGATTGAAGATTGAGTATTGAGGATTGAAGATTGAAGATTGAGTATTGAGGATTGAATGTTGAGGATTGTGGATTGAGAATTGAGGATTGAGGCTTGAATATTGAGGATTGGGGCTGAGTGTTGAGGGTTGAGTGATGAGAATTGATGTTTGTGGATAGAGATTTGAAGATTGCAGGTTGAGTATTGAGTACTGAAAACTGTGAATTCATGATATTCTATTGAGGATTGAGGATTGACAACTGATTGTTGAGGACTGAGGGCTGAAGGTTGAGGATTCAGGATTGAGGATTCAGGATTGAGGTTTGAGGAGAGAGGACTGAGGGTTGAGGATTGAGGATTGAGAATTGAGGATTGAGGATTGAGGATTGAAGATTGAGGATTGGCTGTTGAGGATGGAACATTGAGGATTGAGGTGTGAGGATTGAGGATTGAGGATTGAAAATTGAATATTGATGATTGAAGATTGAGGATTGAGGATTGAGGGTTGTGGATTGAGAACGAGGACTGGGGGTTGAGTGTTGATGCCTGAGGTCTGAGGATTGAGGATTGAGGATTGCGAACTGAGGATTGAGGATTGAGGATTGAAGATTGAGGATTGGGTATTGAGGATTGAAGAATGAGGATTGAAGAATGAGGATTGGGGATTGAGTATTGAGGATTGGGGATTGAATATTGAGGATTGAGGATTGAATATTGAGTATTGAGCATTGAATATTGAGGATTGAGGATTGAGGATTGAGGATTGAAGATTGAGGATTGAGGATTGAGGATTGCGGATTGAGGGTTGTGGATTGAGGACGAGGACTGATGGTTGAATATTTATGATTGAGGTCTGAGGATTGAGGATTGAGGATTGAGGATTGAAGATTGAGTATTGAGGACTGAAGATTGAGGATTGAGTATTGAGGATTGTGGGTTGAAGATTGAGGATTGGGTATTGAGGATTGAAGAATGAGGATTGAGGATTGAGGATTGATGATTGAAGATTATGGATTGAGAATTGAGGATTGAATATTGAGTATCGAGGATTGAAGATCGACTATTGAGGATTGCGGATTGAGGATTGAGGGCTGGGGATTGAGGATTGAAGATTGAGTATTGAGGATTGAAGGTTGAGGATTGTGGATTGAGGATTGAGGCTTGAATATTGAGGATTGGGGACTGAGTGTTGAGGGTTGAGTGATGAGGATTGATGTATGTGGATATAGATTTGAAGATTGCAGGTTGAGTATTGAGTATTGAAAACTGTGAAATCATGATATTCTATTGAGGATTGAGGATGGACCACTGATTGTTGAGGACTGAGGGCTGAAGATTGAGGATTCAGGATTGAGGATTGAGAATTGAGGATTGAGGATTGAGGATTGAAGATAGAGGATTGGCTGTTGAGGATGGAACATTGAGGATTGAGGTGTGAGGATTGAGGATTGAGGATTGAAAATTGAATATTGATGATTGAAGATTGAGGATTGAGGATTGAGGGTTGTGGATTGAGAACGAGGACTGGGGGTTGAGTGTTGATGCCTGAGGTCTGAGGATTGAGGATTGAGGATTGCGAACTGAGGATTGAGGATTGAGGATTGAAGATTGAGGATTGGGTATTGAGGATTGAAGAATGAGGATTGAAGAATGAGGATTGGGGATTGAGTATTGAGGATTGGGGATTGAATATTGAGGATTGAGGATTGAATATTGAGTATTGAGCATTGAATATTGAGGATTGAGGATTGAGGATTGAGGATTGAAGATTGAGGATTGAGGATTGAGGATTGCGGATTGAGGGTTGTGGATTGAGGACGAGGACTGATGGTTGAATATTTATGATTGAGGTCTGAGGATTGAGGATTGAGGATTGAGAATTGAGGATTGAGGATTGAGGATTGAAGATTGAGGATTGGGTATTGAGGATTGAGGATTGAGGATTGAAGATTGAGGATAGGGTATTGAGGATTGAAGAATGATGATTGAGGATTGAAGAATGATGATTGAGGATTATGGATTGAGAATTGAGGATTGAATATTGAGTATCGAGGATTGAAGATCGACTATTGAGGATTGCGGATTGAGGATTGAGGGCTGGGGATTGAGGATTGAAGATTGAGTATTGAGGATTGAAGGTTGAGGATTGTGGATTGAGGATTGAGGCTTGAATATTGAGGATTGGGGACTGAGTGTTGAGGGTTGAGTGATGAGGATTGATGTATGTGGATAGAGATTTGAAGATTGCAGGTTGAGTATTGAGTATTGAAAACTGTGAAATCATGATATTCTATTGAGGATTGAGGATGGACCACTGATTGTTGAGGACTGAGGGCTGAAGATTGAGGATTCAGGATTGAGGATTGAGAATTGAGGATTGAGGATTGAGGATTGAAGATTGAGGATTGGCTGTTGAGGAATGAACATTGAGGATTGAGGATTGAGGAATGAGGATTGAGGATTGAAGGTTGAATATTGGTGAATGAAGATTGAGGATTGAGGATTGAGGGTTGTGGATTGAGAACGGGGACTGAGGGTTGAGTGTTGATGCCTGAGGTCTGAGGATTGAGGATTGAGGATTGCGAACTGAGGATTGAGGATTGAGGATTGAAGATTGAGGATTGGGTATTGAGGATTGAAGAATGAGGATTGAAGAATGAGGATTGGGGATTGAGTATTGAAGATTGAGAATTGAGGATTGAGGATTGAGGATTGAAAATTGAGGATTGGGAATTGAGGATTGAGGATTGAGGATTGATGATTGAGGATAGGGTATTGATGATTGAAGAATGATGATTGAGGATTGAGGATTGAGGATTGAGGATTGAAGATTGAGTACTGAGGATTGAAGGTCGACTATTGAGGATTGCGAATTGAGGATTGAGGGTTGGGGATTAAGGATTGAAGACTGAGTATTGAGGATTGAAGGTTGAGGATTGTGGATTGAGGATTGAGGATTGAGGCTTGAATATTGAGGATTGGGGCTGAGTGTTGAGGGTTGAGTGATGAGAATTGATGTTTGTGGATAGAGATTTGAAAATTGCAGGTTGAGTATTGAGTATTGAAATCTGTGAATTCATGATATTCTATTGAGGCTTGAGGATTGACCACTGATTGTTGAGGACTGAGGGCTGAAGCTTGAGGATTCAGGATTGAGGATTCAGGATTGAGGTTTGAGGAGAGAGGACTGAGGGTTGAGGATTGAGGATTGAGAATTGAGGATTGAGGATTGAGGATTGAAGATTGAGGATTCGCTGTTGAGGATTGAACATTGAGGATTGAGGATTGAGGATTGAGGATTGAGGATTGAAGGTTGAATATTGATGAATGAAGATTGAGGATTGAGGATTGAGGGTTGTGCATTGAGAACGAGGACTGAGGGTTGAGTGTTGATGCCTGAGGTCTGAGGATTGAGGATTGAGGATTGCGAACTTAGGATTGAGGATCGAGGATTGAAGATTGAGTATTGAGGATTGAAGATTGAGGATTGAGGATTGACGATTGAGGATTGAGGATTGAGGATTGGGTATTGAGGATTGACGAATCAGGATTGAGGATTGCGGATTGAGGATTGAAGATTGAGTATTGAGGATTGAAGTTTGAGGATTGAGGATTGAGGATTGAGGATTGGGGATTGAGGATTGCGAATTGAAGATTCAGTATTGAGGATTGAAGATTCAGAATTGAGGATGAGGATTGAAAATTGAATACTGAGTGTTGAGGGTTGAGTGATGAGAATTTATGTTTCTGGATAGAGATTTGAAGATTGCAGATTGAGTATTGAGTATTGAAAACTGTGAATTGAGGATATTCTATTGAGGATTGAGGATTGACAACTGAATGTTGAGGACTGAGGGCTGAAGATTAAGGATTCAGGATTGAGGATTCAGAATTGAGGTTTGAGGACTGAGGATTGAGGATTGAAGATTGAGTATTGAGGATTGAAGTTTGAGGATTGAGGATTGAGGATTGAGGATTGAGGATGAGGGCTGAGGGTTGAGGATTGAGGTTTGAGGACTAAGGACAGAGGATTGAGGATTGAGAATTGAGGATTGAGGATTGAGGATTGAAGATTGAGGATTGGGTATTGAGGATCGAAGTATGAGGATTGAGGATTGAGGATTGAGGATTGAGGATTGAATATTGAGTATTGAGGATTGAAGATTGACTATTGAGGATTGCGAACTGAGGATTGAGGATTGAGGATTGGGGATTGAAGATTGAGAATTGGGGATTGAAGGTTGAGGATTGTGGATTGAGAATTGAGGATTGAGGCTTGAATATTGAGGATTGGGGCTGAGTGTTGAGGGTTGAGTGGTGAGAATTGATGTTTGTGGATAGAGATTTGAAGATTGCAGGTTGAGTATTGAGTATTGAAAACTGTGAATTCATGATATTCTATTGAGGATTGAGGATTGACCACTGATTGTTGAGGACTGAGGGCTGAAGATTGAGGATTCAGGATTGAGGATTCAGGATTGAGGTTTGAGGACTGAGGATTGAGGATTGAGGATTGAGGATTGAGGATTGAGGATTGAGGATTGAGGATTGAAGACTGAGGATCGGGTATTGAGGATTCAACATTGAGGATTGAGGATTGAGGATTGAGGATTGAGGATTGAGGATTGAAGGTTGAATATTGATGAATGAAGATTGAGGATTGAGGATTGAAGGTCGTGGATTGAGGACGAGGACTGAGGGTTGAGTATTGATACTTGAGGCCTGAGTATAGAGGATTGAGGATTGCGAATTGAGGATTGAGGATTTAAGATTGAGGATTGGGTATTGAGGATTGAAGAATGAGGATTGAGCATTGAGAGCAGAGGATTGAGGATTGAAGATTGAGTACTGAGGATTGAAGATTGACGATTGAGGATTGAGGATTGAGGATTGAGGATTGAGGATTGAGGATTGAGGATTGAAGATTGAGTATTCAGGATTGAAGATTGAGGATTGAGGATTGAGGATTGAGGATTGAGGATTGAGGATTGAAGATTGAGTACTCAGGACTGAAGATTAAGATTGAGGATTGAGGATTGAGGATTGAGGATTGAGGATTGAGGATTGAAGATTGAGTATTGAGGACTGAAGATTGAGGATTGAGTATTGAGGATTTTGGGTTGAAGATTGAGGATTGGGTATTGAGGATTGAAGAATGAGGATTGAGGATTGAGGATTGAGGATTGAGGATTGAAGATTGAGTATTGAGGATTGAAGATCGAGGATTGAGAATTGAGGATTGAGTATTGAGGATTGAGGATTGAAGGTTGAGTATTGTGGATTGAGGATTGAGGATTGAGGCTTGAATATTGAGGATTGGGGACTGAGTGTTGAGGGTTGAGTGATGAGAATTGATGTTTGTGGATAGAGATCTGAAGATTGCAGGTTGAGTATTGAGTATTGAAAACTGTGAAATCATGATATTCTATTGAGGATTGAGGATGGACCACTGATTGTTGAGGACTGAGGGCTGAAGATTGAGGATTCAGGATTGAGGATTGAGAATTGAGGATTGAGGATTGAGGATTGAAGATTGAGGATTGGGTATTGAGGATTGAGGATTGAGGATTGAAGATTGAGGATAGGGTATTGAGGATTGAAGAATGATGATTGAGGATTGTGGATTGAGGATTGAGGCTTGAATATTGAGGATTGGGAACTGAGTGTTGAGGGTTGAGTGATGAGGATTGATGTATGTGGATAGAGATTTGGAGATTGCAGGTTGAGTATTGACTATTGAAAACTGTGAAATCATGATATTCTATTGAGGATTGATGATGGACCACTGATTGTTGAGGACTGAGGGCTGAAGATTGAGGATTCAGGATTGAGGATTTAGGATTGAGGTTTGAGGACTGAGGATTGAGGATTGAGGATTGAGGATTGAGGATTGAGGATTCAGAATTGAGGATTGAGGATTGAGGATTGAAGATTGAGGATTGGCTGTTGAGGATTGAACATTGAGGATTGAGGATTGAGGATTGAGGATTGAATATTGATGAATGAAGATTGAGGATTGAGGATTGAATGTCGTGGATTGAGGACGAGGACTGAGGATTGATTATTGATACTTGAGGCCAGAGGATTGAGGATTGAGGGTTGCGAACTGACGATTGAGGATTTAAGATTGAGGATTGGGTATTGAGGATTGAAGAATGAGGATTGAGGATTGAGGACAGAGGATTGAGGATTGAAGATTGAGTATTGAGGATTGAAGATTGACGATTGAGGATTGAGGATTGAGGATTGAGGATTGAAGATTAAGATTGAGGATTGAGGATTGAGGAGTGAGGATTGAGGATTGAGGATTGAAGGTTGAGTATTGAGGATTGAAGATTGAGGATTGAGGATTGAGGATTGAGGATTGAAGATTGAGTACTGAGGATGGAAGATTAAGATTGAGGATTGAGGATTGAGGACTGAGGATGGAGGGTTGAGGTTTGAATGTTCAGTATTGGGGATTGAAGATTGAGTATTGAGGATTGAGGATTGAACATTGAGGTCTGAGTGTTGAGGGTTGAGTGATGAGAATTGATGTTTGTGGATAGAGATTTTAAGATTGCAGATTGAGTATTGAGTATTGAAAACTGTGAATTGAGTACATTCTATTGAGGACTGAGGATTGACAACTGATTGTTGAGGACTGAGGGCTGAAGCTTGAGGATTCAGGATTGAGGATTCAGGATTGAGGTTTGAGGAGAGAGGACTGATGATTGAGGATTGAGGAATGAGAATTGAGGATTGAGGATTGAGAATTGATGATTGAGGATTGGCTGTTGAGGATTGAACATTGAGGATTGAGGATTGAGGATTGAGGATTGAGGATTGAAGGTTGAATATTGATGAATGAAGATTGAGGATTGAGGATTGAGGGTTGTGGATTGAGAACGAGGACTGAGGGTTGAGTGTTGATGCCTGAGGTCTGAGGATTGAGGATTGAGGATTGCGAACTGAGGATTGAGGATTGAGGCTTGAATATTGAGGATTGGGGACTGAGTGTTGAGGGTTGAGTGATGAGGATTGATGTATGTGGATAGAGATTTGAAGATTGCAGGTTGAGTATTGAGTATTGAAAACTGTGAAATCATGATATTCTATTGAGGATTGAGGATGGACCACTGATTGTTGAGGACTGAGGGCTGAAGATTGAGGATTCAGGATTGAGGATTCAGGATTGAGGTTTGAGGACTGAGGATTGAGGATTGAGGATTGAGGATTGAGGATTGAGGATTGAGAATTGAGGATTGAGGATTGAGGATTGAGGATTGAAGATTGAGGATTGGCTGTGGAGGATTGAACATTGAGGATTGAGGATTGAGGATTGAGGATTGAATATTGATGAATGAAGATTGAGGATTGAGGATTGAATGTCGTGGATTGAGGACGAGGACTGAGGGTTGATTATTGATACTTGAGGCCAGAGGATTGAGGATTGAAGGTTGCGAACTGACGATTGAGGATTTAAGATTGAGGATTGGGTATTGAGAATTGAAGAATGAGGATTGATGATTGAGGTCAGAGGATTGAGGATTGAAGATTGAGTATTGAGGATTGAAGATTGAAGATTGAGTATTGAGGATTGAATGTTGAGGATTGTGGATTGAGAATTGAGGATTGAGGCTTGAATATTGAGGATTGGGGCTGAGTGTTGAGGGTTGAGTGATGAGAATTGATGTTTGTGGATAGAGATTTGAAGATTGCAGGTTGAGTATTGAGTACTGAAAACTGTGAATTCATGATATTCTATTGAGGATTGAGGATTGACAACTGATTGTTGAGGACTGAGGGCTGAAGGTTGAGGATTCAGGATTGAGGATTCAGGATTGAGGTTTGAGGAGAGAGGACTGAGGGTTGAGGATTGAGGATTGAGAATTGAGGATTGAGGATTGAGGATTGAAGATTGAGGATTGGCTGTTGAGGATGGAACATTGAGGATTGAGGTGTGAGGATTGAGGATTGAGGATTGAAAATTGAATATTGATGATTGAAGATTGAGGATTGAGGATTGAGGGTTGTGGATTGAGAACGAGGACTGGGGGTTGAGTGTTGATGCCTGAGGTCTGAGGATTGAGGATTGAGGATTGCGAACTGAGGATTGAGGATTGAGGATTGAAGATTGAGGATTGGGTATTGAGGATTGAAGAATGAGGATTGAAGAATGAGGATTGGGGATTGAGTATTGAGGATTGGGGATTGAATATTGAGGATTGAGGATTGAATATTGAGTATTGAGCATTGAATATTGAGGATTGAGGATTGAGGATTGAGGATTGAAGATTGAGGATTGAGGATTGAGGATTGCGGATTGAGGGTTGTGGATTGAGGACGAGGACTGATGGTTGAATATTTATGATTGAGGTCTGAGGATTGAGGATTGAGGATTGAGGATTGAAGATTGAGTATTGAGGACTGAAGATTGAGGATTGAGTATTGAGGATTGTGGGTTGAAGATTGAGGATTGGGTATTGAGGATTGAAGAATGAGGATTGAGGATTGAGGATTGATGATTGAAGATTATGGATTGAGAATTGAGGATTGAATATTGAGTATCGAGGATTGAAGATCGACTATTGAGGATTGCGGATTGAGGATTGAGGGCTGGGGATTGAGGATTGAAGATTGAGTATTGAGGATTGAAGGTTGAGGATTGTGGATTGAGGATTGAGGCTTGAATATTGAGGATTGGGGACTGAGTGTTGAGGGTTGAGTGATGAGGATTGATGTATGTGGATATAGATTTGAAGATTGCAGGTTGAGTATTGAGTATTGAAAACTGTGAAATCATGATATTCTATTGAGGATTGAGGATGGACCACTGATTGTTGAGGACTGAGGGCTGAAGATTGAGGATTCAGGATTGAGGATTGAGAATTGAGGATTGAGGATTGAGGATTGAAGATAGAGGATTGGCTGTTGAGGATGGAACATTGAGGATTGAGGTGTGAGGATTGAGGATTGAGGATTGAAAATTGAATATTGATGATTGAAGATTGAGGATTGAGGATTGAGGGTTGTGGATTGAGAACGAGGACTGGGGGTTGAGTGTTGATGCCTGAGGTCTGAGGATTGAGGATTGAGGATTGCGAACTGAGGATTGAGGATTGAGGATTGAAGATTGAGGATTGGGTATTGAGGATTGAAGAATGAGGATTGAAGAATGAGGATTGGGGATTGAGTATTGAGGATTGGGGATTGAATATTGAGGATTGAGGATTGAATATTGAGTATTGAGCATTGAATATTGAGGATTGAGGATTGAGGATTGAGGATTGAAGATTGAGGATTGAGGATTGAGGATTGCGGATTGAGGGTTGTGGATTGAGGACGAGGACTGATGGTTGAATATTTATGATTGAGGTCTGAGGATTGAGGATTGAGGATTGAGAATTGAGGATTGAGGATTGAGGATTGAAGATTGAGGATTGGGTATTGAGGATTGAGGATTGAGGATTGAAGATTGAGGATAGGGTATTGAGGATTGAAGAATGATGATTGAGGATTGAAGAATGATGATTGAGGATTATGGATTGAGAATTGAGGATTGAATATTGAGTATCGAGGATTGAAGATCGACTATTGAGGATTGCGGATTGAGGATTGAGGGCTGGGGATTGAGGATTGAAGATTGAGTATTGAGGATTGAAGGTTGAGGATTGTGGATTGAGGATTGAGGCTTGAATATTGAGGATTGGGGACTGAGTGTTGAGGGTTGAGTGATGAGGATTGATGTATGTGGATAGAGATTTGAAGATTGCAGGTTGAGTATTGAGTATTGAAAACTGTGAAATCATGATATTCTATTGAGGATTGAGGATGGACCACTGATTGTTGAGGACTGAGGGCTGAAGATTGAGGATTCAGGATTGAGGATTGAGAATTGAGGATTGAGGATTGAGGATTGAAGATTGAGGATTGGCTGTTGAGGAATGAACATTGAGGATTGAGGATTGAGGAATGAGGATTGAGGATTGAAGGTTGAATATTGGTGAATGAAGATTGAGGATTGAGGATTGAGGGTTGTGGATTGAGAACGGGGACTGAGGGTTGAGTGTTGATGCCTGAGGTCTGAGGATTGAGGATTGAGGATTGCGAACTGAGGATTGAGGATTGAGGATTGAAGATTGAGGATTGGGTATTGAGGATTGAAGAATGAGGATTGAAGAATGAGGATTGGGGATTGAGTATTGAAGATTGAGAATTGAGGATTGAGGATTGAGGATTGAAAATTGAGGATTGGGAATTGAGGATTGAGGATTGAGGATTGATGATTGAGGATAGGGTATTGATGATTGAAGAATGATGATTGAGGATTGAGGATTGAGGATTGAGGATTGAAGATTGAGTACTGAGGATTGAAGGTCGACTATTGAGGATTGCGAATTGAGGATTGAGGGTTGGGGATTAAGGATTGAAGACTGAGTATTGAGGATTGAAGGTTGAGGATTGTGGATTGAGGATTGAGGATTGAGGCTTGAATATTGAGGATTGGGGCTGAGTGTTGAGGGTTGAGTGATGAGAATTGATGTTTGTGGATAGAGATTTGAAAATTGCAGGTTGAGTATTGAGTATTGAAATCTGTGAATTCATGATATTCTATTGAGGCTTGAGGATTGACCACTGATTGTTGAGGACTGAGGGCTGAAGCTTGAGGATTCAGGATTGAGGATTCAGGATTGAGGTTTGAGGAGAGAGGACTGAGGGTTGAGGATTGAGGATTGAGAATTGAGGATTGAGGATTGAGGATTGAAGATTGAGGATTCGCTGTTGAGGATTGAACATTGAGGATTGAGGATTGAGGATTGAGGATTGAGGATTGAAGGTTGAATATTGATGAATGAAGATTGAGGATTGAGGATTGAGGGTTGTGCATTGAGAACGAGGACTGAGGGTTGAGTGTTGATGCCTGAGGTCTGAGGATTGAGGATTGAGGATTGCGAACTTAGGATTGAGGATCGAGGATTGAAGATTGAGTATTGAGGATTGAAGATTGAGGATTGAGGATTGACGATTGAGGATTGAGGATTGAGGATTGCAGATTGAGGATTGAGGATTGAGGATTGAGGATTGAGGGTTGTGGATTGAGGAAGAGGACTGAGGGTTGAATATTTATGTTTGAGGTCTGAGGATTGAGGATTGAGGATTGAGAATTGAGGATTGAGGACTGAGGATTGAGGATTGAAGACTGAGGATCGGGTATTGAGGATTGAACATTGAGGATTGAGGATTGAGGATTGAAGATTGAGTACTGAGGAATGAAGATTAAGAGTGAGGATTGAGGATTGAGGACTGAGGATTGAGGATTGAGGATTGAAGGTTCAGTATTGAGGATTGAAGATTGAGAATTGAGGATTGAGGGTTGAACATTGAGGACTGAGTATTGAGGGTTGAGTGATGAGAATTGATGTTTGTGGATAGAGATTTGAAGATTGCAGATTGAGTATTGAGTATTGAAAACTGTGAATTGAGTATATTCTATTGAGGATTGAGGATTGAGGATTGAGGATTGAGGATGAGGGCTGAGGGTTGAGGATTGAGGTTTGTGGACTAAGGACAGAGGATTGAGGATTGCGAATTGAGGATTGAGGATTGAGGATTGAAGATTGAGGATTGGGTATTGAGGATCGAAGAATGGGGATTGAGGATTGATGATTGAGGATTGAGGATTGAATATTGAGTATTGAGGATTGATGATTGACTATTGAGGATTGCGAATTGAGGATTGAGGGTTGAGGATTGGGGATTGAATATTGAGTATTGAGGATTGAAGGTTGAGGGTTGTGGATTGAAGATTGAGTATTGAGGATTGAGGATTGAACATTGAGGTCTGAGTGTTGAGGGTTGAGTGATGAGAATTGATGTTTGTGGATAGAGATTTTAAGATTGCAGATTGAGTATTGAGTATTGAAAACTGTGAATTGAGTACATTCTATTGAGGACTGAGGATTGACAACTGATTGTTGAGGACTGAGGGCTGAAGCTTGAGGATTCAGGATTGAGGATTCAGGATTGAGGTTTGAGGAGAGAGGACTGATGATTGAGGATTGAGGAATGAGAATTGAGGATTGAGGATTGAGAATTGATGATTGAGGATTGGCTGTTGAGGATTGAACATTGAGGATTGAGGATTGAGGATTGAGGATTGAGGATTGAAGGTTGAATATTGATGAATGAAGATTGAGGATTGAGGATTGAGGGTTGTGGATTGAGAACGAGGACTGAGGGTTGAGTGTTGATGCCTGAGGTCTGAGGATTGAGGATTGAGGATTGCGAACTGAGGATTGAGGATTGAGGCTTGAATATTGAGGATTGGGGACTGAGTGTTGAGGGTTGAGTGATGAGGATTGATGTATGTGGATAGAGATTTGAAGATTGCAGGTTGAGTATTGAGTATTGAAAACTGTGAAATCATGATATTCTATTGAGGATTGAGGATGGACCACTGATTGTTGAGGACTGAGGGCTGAAGATTGAGGATTCAGGATTGAGGATTCAGGATTGAGGTTTGAGGACTGAGGATTGAGGATTGAGGATTGAGGATTGAGGATTGAGGATTGAGAATTGAGGATTGAGGATTGAGGATTGAAGATTGAGGATTGGCTGTGGAGGATTGAACATTGAGGATTGAGGATTGAGGATTGAGGATTGAATATTGATGAATGAAGATTGAGGATTGAGGATTGAATGTCGTGGATTGAGGACGAGGACTGAGGGTTGATTATTGATACTTGAGGCCAGAGGATTGAGGATTGAAGGTTGCGAACTGACGATTGAGGATTTAAGATTGAGGATTGGGTATTGAGAATTGAAGAATGAGGATTGATGATTGAGGTCAGAGGATTGAGGATTGAAGATTGAGTATTGAGGATTGAAGATTGAAGATTGAGTATTGAGGATTGAATGTTGAGGATTGTGGATTGAGAATTGAGGATTGAGGCTTGAATATTGAGGATTGGGGCTGAGTGTTGAGGGTTGAGTGATGAGAATTGATGTTTGTGGATAGAGATTTGAAGATTGCAGGTTGAGTATTGAGTACTGAAAACTGTGAATTCATGATATTCTATTGAGGATTGAGGATTGACAACTGATTGTTGAGGACTGAGGGCTGAAGGTTGAGGATTCAGGATTGAGGATTCAGGATTGAGGTTTGAGGAGAGAGGACTGAGGGTTGAGGATTGAGGATTGAGAATTGAGGATTGAGGATTGAGGATTGAAGATTGAGGATTGGCTGTTGAGGATGGAACATTGAGGATTGAGGTGTGAGGATTGAGGATTGAGGATTGAAAATTGAATATTGATGATTGAAGATTGAGGATTGAGGATTGACGATTGAGGATTGAGGATTGAGGATTGCAGATTGAGGATTGAGGATTGAGGATTGAGGATTGAGGGTTGTGGATTGAGGAAGAGGACTGAGGGTTGAATATTTATGTTTGAGGTCTGAGGATTGAGGATTGAGGATTGAGAATTGAGGATTGAGGACTGAGGATTGAGGATTGAAGACTGAGGATCGGGTATTGAGGATTGAACATTGAGGATTGAGGATTGAGGATTGAAGATTGAGTACTGAGGAATGAAGATTAAGAGTGAGGATTGAGGATTGAGGACTGAGGATTGAGGATTGAGGATTGAAGGTTCAGTATTGAGGATTGAAGATTGAGAATTGAGGATTGAGGGTTGAACATTGAGGACTGAGTATTGAGGGTTGAGTGATGAGAATTGATGTTTGTGGATAGAGATTTGAAGATTGCAGATTGAGTATTGAGTATTGAAAACTGTGAATTGAGTATATTCTATTGAGGATTGAGGATTGAGGATTGAGGATTGAGGATGAGGGCTGAGGGTTGAGGATTGAGGTTTGTGGACTAAGGACAGAGGATTGAGGATTGCGAATTGAGGATTGAGGATTGAGGATTGAAGATTGAGGATTGGGTATTGAGGATCGAAGAATGGGGATTGAGGATTGATGATTGAGGATTGAGGATTGAATATTGAGTATTGAGGATTGATGATTGACTATTGAGGATTGCGAATTGAGGATTGAGGGTTGAGGATTGGGGATTGAATATTGAGTATTGAGGATTGAAGGTTGAGGGTTGTGGATTGAAGATTGAGTATTGAGGATTGAGGATTGAACATTGAGGTCTGAGTGTTGAGGGTTGAGTGATGAGAATTGATGTTTGTGGATAGAGATTTTAAGATTGCAGATTGAGTATTGAGTATTGAAAACTGTGAATTGAGTACATTCTATTGAGGACTGAGGATTGACAACTGATTGTTGAGGACTGAGGGCTGAAGCTTGAGGATTCAGGATTGAGGATTCAGGATTGAGGTTTGAGGAGAGAGGACTGAGGGTTGAGGATTGAGGCTTGAATATTGAGGATTGGGGACTGAGTGTTGAGGGTTGAGTGATGAGGATTGATGTATGTGGATAGAGATTTGAAGATTGCAGGTTGAGTATTGAGTATTGAAAACTGTGAAATCATGATATTCTATTGAGGATTGAGGATGGACCACTGATTGTTGAGGACTGAGGGCTGAAGATTGAGGATTCAGGATTGAGGATTCAGGATTGAGGTTTGAGGACTGAGGATTGAGGATTGAGGATTGAGGATTGAGGATTGAGGATTGAGAATTGAGGATTGAGGATTGAGGATTGAAGATTGAGGATTGGCTGTGGAGGATTGAACATTGAGGATTGAGGATTGAGGATTGAGGATTGAATATTGATGAATGAAGATTGAGGATTGAGGATTGAATGTCGTGGATTGAGGACGAGGACTGAGGGTTGATTATTGATACTTGAGGCCAGAGGATTGAGGATTGAAGGTTGCGAACTGACGATTGAGGATTTAAGATTGAGGATTGGGTATTGAGAATTGAAGAATGAGGATTGATGATTGAGGTCAGAGGATTGAGGATTGAAGATTGAGTATTGAGGATTGAAGATTGAAGATTGAGTATTGAGGATTGAATGTTGAGGATTGTGGATTGAGAATTGAGGATTGAGGCTTGAATATTGAGGATTGGGGCTGAGTGTTGAGGGTTGAGTGATGAGAATTGATGTTTGTGGATAGAGATTTGAAGATTGCAGGTTGAGTATTGAGTACTGAAAACTGTGAATTCATGATATTCTATTGAGGATTGAGGATTGACAACTGATTGTTGAGGACTGAGGGCTGAAGGTTGAGGATTCAGGATTGAGGATTCAGGATTGAGGTTTGAGGAGAGAGGACTGAGGGTTGAGGATTGAGGATTGAGAATTGAGGATTGAGGATTGAGGATTGAAGATTGAGGATTGGCTGTTGAGGATGGAACATTGAGGATTGAGGTGTGAGGATTGAGGATTGAGGATTGAAAATTGAATATTGATGATTGAAGATTGAGGATTGAGGATTGAGGGTTGTGGATTGAGAACGAGGACTGGGGGTTGAGTGTTGATGCCTGAGGTCTGAGGATTGAGGATTGAGGATTGCGAACTGAGGATTGAGGATTGAGGATTGAAGATTGAGGATTGGGTATTGAGGATTGAAGAATGAGGATTGAAGAATGAGGATTGGGGATTGAGTATTGAGGATTGGGGATTGAATATTGAGGATTGAGGATTGAATATTGAGTATTGAGCATTGAATATTGAGGATTGAGGATTGAGGATTGAGGATTGAAGATTGAGGATTGAGGATTGAGGATTGCGGATTGAGGGTTGTGGATTGAGGACGAGGACTGATGGTTGAATATTTATGATTGAGGTCTGAGGATTGAGGATTGAGGATTGAGGATTGAAGATTGAGTATTGAGGACTGAAGATTGAGGATTGAGTATTGAGGATTGTGGGTTGAAGATTGAGGATTGGGTATTGAGGATTGAAGAATGAGGATTGAGGATTGAGGATTGATGATTGAAGATTATGGATTGAGAATTGAGGATTGAATATTGAGTATCGAGGATTGAAGATCGACTATTGAGGATTGCGGATTGAGGATTGAGGGCTGGGGATTGAGGATTGAAGATTGAGTATTGAGGATTGAAGGTTGAGGATTGTGGATTGAGGATTGAGGCTTGAATATTGAGGATTGGGGACTGAGTGTTGAGGGTTGAGTGATGAGGATTGATGTATGTGGATAGAGATTTGAAGATTGCAGGTTGAGTATTGAGTATTGAAAACTGTGAAATCATGATATTCTATTGAGGATTGAGGATGGACCACTGATTGTTGAGGACTGAGGGCTGAAGATTGAGGATTCAGGATTGAGGATTGAGAATTGAGGATTGAGGATTGAGGATTGAAGATAGAGGATTGGCTGTTGAGGATGGAACATTGAGGATTGAGGTGTGAGGATTGAGGATTGAGGATTGAAAATTGAATATTGATGATTGAAGATTGAGGATTGAGGATTGAGGGTTGTGGATTGAGAACGAGGACTGGGGGTTGAGTGTTGATGCCTGAGGTCTGAGGATTGAGGATTGAGGATTGCGAACTGAGGATTGAGGATTGAGGATTGAAGATTGAGGATTGGGTATTGAGGATTGAAGAATGAGGATTGAAGAATGAGGATTGGGGATTGAGTATTGAGGATTGGGGATTGAATATTGAGGATTGAGGATTGAATATTGAGTATTGAGCATTGAATATTGAGGATTGAGGATTGAGGATTGAGGATTGAAGATTGAGGATTGAGGATTGAGGATTGCGGATTGAGGGTTGTGGATTGAGGACGAGGACTGATGGTTGAATATTTATGATTGAGGTCTGAGGATTGAGGATTGAGGATTGAGAATTGAGGATTGAGGATTGAGGATTGAAGATTGAGGATTGGGTATTGAGGATTGAGGATTGAGGATTGAAGATTGAGGATAGGGTATTGAGGATTGAAGAATGATGATTGAGGATTGAAGAATGATGATTGAGGATTATGGATTGAGAATTGAGGATTGAATATTGAGTATCGAGGATTGAAGATCGACTATTGAGGATTGCGGATTGAGGATTGAGGGCTGGGGATTGAGGATTGAAGATTGAGTATTGAGGATTGAAGGTTGAGGATTGTGGATTGAGGATTGAGGCTTGAATATTGAGGATTGGGGACTGAGTGTTGAGGGTTGAGTGATGAGGATTGATGTATGTGGATAGAGATTTGAAGATTGCAGGTTGAGTATTGAGTATTGAAAACTGTGAAATCATGATATTCTATTGAGGATTGAGGATGGACCACTGATTGTTGAGGACTGAGGGCTGAAGATTGAGGATTCAGGATTGAGGATTGAGAATTGAGGATTGAGGATTGAGGATTGAAGATTGAGGATTGGCTGTTGAGGAATGAACATTGAGGATTGAGGATTGAGGAATGAGGATTGAGGATTGAAGGTTGAATATTGGTGAATGAAGATTGAGGATTGAGGATTGAGGGTTGTGGATTGAGAACGGGGACTGAGGGTTGAGTGTTGATGCCTGAGGTCTGAGGATTGAGGATTGAGGATTGCGAACTGAGGATTGAGGATTGAGGATTGAAGATTGAGGATTGGGTATTGAGGATTGAAGAATGAGGATTGAAGAATGAGGATTGGGGATTGAGTATTGAAGATTGAGAATTGAGGATTGAGGATTGAGGATTGAAAATTGAGGATTGGGAATTGAGGATTGAGGATTGAGGATTGATGATTGAGGATAGGGTATTGATGATTGAAGAATGATGATTGAGGATTGAGGATTGAGGATTGAGGATTGAAGATTGAGTACTGAGGATTGAAGGTCGACTATTGAGGATTGCGAATTGAGGATTGAGGGTTGGGGATTAAGGATTGAAGACTGAGTATTGAGGATTGAAGGTTGAGGATTGTGGATTGAGGATTGAGGATTGAGGCTTGAATATTGAGGATTGGGGCTGAGTGTTGAGGGTTGAGTGATGAGAATTGATGTTTGTGGATAGAGATTTGAAAATTGCAGGTTGAGTATTGAGTATTGAAATCTGTGAATTCATGATATTCTATTGAGGCTTGAGGATTGACCACTGATTGTTGAGGACTGAGGGCTGAAGCTTGAGGATTCAGGATTGAGGATTCAGGATTGAGGTTTGAGGAGAGAGGACTGAGGGTTGAGGATTGAGGATTGAGAATTGAGGATTGAGGATTGAGGATTGAAGATTGAGGATTCGCTGTTGAGGATTGAACATTGAGGATTGAGGATTGAGGATTGAGGATTGAGGATTGAAGGTTGAATATTGATGAATGAAGATTGAGGATTGAGGATTGAGGGTTGTGGATTGAGAACGAGGACTGAGGGTTGAGTGTTGATGCCTGAGGTCTGAGGATTGAGGATTGAGGATTGCGAACTTAGGATTGGGGATCGAGGATTGAAGATTGCGTATTGAGGATTGAAGATTGAGGATTGAGGATTGACGATTGAGGATTGAGGATTGAGGATTGCAGATTGAGGATTGAGGATTGAGGATTGAGGATTGAGGGTTGTGGATTGAGGAAGAGGACTGAGGGTTGAATATTTATGTTTGAGGTCTGAGGATTGAGGATTGAGGATTGAGAATTGAGGATTGAGGACTGAGGATTGAGGATTGAAGACTGAGGATCGGGTATTGAGGATTGAACATTGAGGATTGAGGATTGAGGATTGAAGATTGAGTACTGAGGAATGAAGATTAAGAGTGAGGATTGAGGATTGAGGACTGAGGATTGAGGATTGAGGATTGAAGGTTCAGTATTGAGGATTGAAGATTGAGAATTGAGGATTGAGGGTTGAACATTGAGGACTGAGTATTGAGGGTTGAGTGATGAGAATTGATGTTTGTGGATAGAGATTTGAAGATTGCAGATTGAGTATTGAGTATTGAAAACTGTGAATTGAGTATATTCTATTGAGGATTGAGGATTGAGGATTGAGGATTGAGGATGAGGGCTGAGGGTTGAGGATTGAGGTTTGTGGACTAAGGACAGAGGATTGAGGATTGCGAATTGAGGATTGAGGATTGAGGATTGAAGATTGAGGATTGGGTATTGAGGATCGAAGAATGGGGATTGAGGATTGATGATTGAGGATTGAGGATTGAATATTGAGTATTGAGGATTGATGATTGACTATTGAGGATTGCGAATTGAGGATTGAGGGTTGAGGATTGGGGATTGAATATTGAGTATTGAGGATTGAAGGTTGAGGGTTGTGGATTGAGAATTGAGGATTGAGGCATGAATATTGAGGATTGGGGCTGAGTGTTGAGGGTTGAGTGATGAGAATTGATGTTTGTGGATAGAGATTTGAAGATTGTAGGTTGAGTATTGAGTACTGAAAACTGTGAATTCATGATATTCTATTGAGGATTGAGGATTGACAACTGATTGTTGAGGACTGAGGGCTGAAGGTTCAGGATTCAGGATTGAGGATTCAGGATTGAGGTTTGAGGAGAGAGGACTGAGGGTTGAGGATTGAGGATTGAGAATTGAGGATTGAGGATTGAGGATTGAAGATTGAGGATTGGCTGTTGAGGATGGAACATTGAGGATTGAGGAGTGAGGATTGAGGATTGAGGATTGAAAATTGAATATTGATGATTGAAAATTGAGGATTGAGGATTGAGGGTTGTGGATTGAGAACGAGGACTGGGGGTTGAGTGTTGATGCCTGAGTTCTGAGGATTGAGGATTGAGGATTGAAGAATGAGGATTGAAGAATGAGGATTGGGGATTGAGTATTGAGGATTGAGGATTGAATATTGAGGATTGAGGATTGAATATTGAGTATTGAGGATTGAATATTGAGGATTGAGGATTTAGGATTGAGGATTGAAGATTGAGGATTGAGGATTGAGGATTGAGGATTGAGGGTTCTGGATTGAGGACGAGGACTGATGGTTGAATATTTATGATTGAGGTCTGAGGATTGAGGATTGAGGATTGAGAATTGAGGATTGAGGATTGAATATTGAGTATTGGGGATTGAATATTGAGGATTGCGGATTGAGGATTGAGGACTGAGGATTGAGGATTGAAGATTGAGTAGTGAGGATTGAAGATTGAGGACTGCGGATTGAGGATTGAGGATTGAGGATTGAGGATTGAGGATTGAAGATTGAGGATTTAGGATTGAGGATTGAGGATTGAGGGTTGTGGATTGAGGACGAGGACTGAGGGTTGAATATTTATGATTGAGGTCTGAGGATTGAGGATGGAGGATTGAGAATTGAGGATTGAGGATTGAGGATTGAAGATTGAGGATTGGGTATTGAGGATTGAGCATTGAGGATTGAAGATTGAGGATAGGGTATTGAGGATTGAAGAATGATGATTGAGGATTGAGGATTGAGGATTGAGTATTGAATATTGAGTATTGAGGATTGAAGATCGACTGTTGGGGATTGCGAATTGAGGATTGATGGTTGGGGATTGAGGATTGCAGATTGAGTATTGAGGATTGAAGATTGAGGATTGTGGATTGAGGATTGAGGAATGAGGCTTGAATATTGAGGATTGGGGACTGAGTGTTGGGGGTTGAGTGATGAGGATTGATGTTTGTGGATAGAGATTTGAAGATTGCAGGTTGAGTATTGAGTATTGAAAACTGTGAAATCATGA
The DNA here is from genome assembly GCF_051401765.1 of Calliopsis andreniformis. Lineage (NCBI taxonomy): Eukaryota > Metazoa > Arthropoda > Insecta > Hymenoptera > Andrenidae > Calliopsis > Calliopsis andreniformis. Next base: position 1,964,411 of record NW_027480499.1, read on the forward strand.
TATTCTATTGAGGATTGAGGATGGACCACTGATTGTTGAGGACTGAGGGCTGAAGATTGAGGATTCAGGGTTGAGGATTCAGGATTGAGATTTGAGGACTGACGATTGAGGATTGAGGATTGAGGATTGAGGATTGAGGATTGAGGATTGAAGACTGAGGATTGGGCATTGAGGTTTGAACATTGAGGATTGAGGATTGAGGATTGAGGAGTGAAGATTGAGGATTGAGGATTGAGGATTGAGGATCGAGGATTGAGGGTTGAAGATTGAATATTGATGATAAAGGTTGAGGGTTGAGGATTGAGGGTTGTGGATTGAGGACGAGGACTGAGTGTTGAATATTGATGTCTGAGGTCTGAGGCTTGAGGACTGAGAATTGAGAATTGAGGATTGAGGATTGAAGATTGAGGATTGGGTATTGAGGATTGACGAATCAGGATTGAGGATTGCGGATTGAGGATTGAAGATTGAGTATTGAGGATTGAAGTTTGAGGATTGAGGATTGAGGATTGAGGATTGGGGATTGAGGATTGCGAATTGAAGATTCAGTATTGAGGATTGAAGATTCAGAATTGAGGATGAGGATTGAAAATTGAATACTGAGTGTTGAGGGTTGAGTGATGAGAATTTATGTTTCTGGATAGAGATTTGAAGATTGCAGATTGAGTATTGAGAATTGAAAACTGTGAATTGAGGATATTCTATTGAGGATTGAGGATTGACAACTGAATGTTGAGGACTGAGGGCTGAAGATTAAGGATTCAGGATTGAGGATTCAGAATTGAGGTTTGAGGACTGAGGATTGAGGATTGAAGATTGAGTATTGAGGATTGAAGTTTGAGGATTGAGGATTGAGGATTGAGGATTGAGGATGAGGGCTGAGGGTTGAGGATTGAGGTTTGAGGACTAAGGACAGAGGATTGAGGATTGAGAATTGAGGATTGAGGATTGAGGATTGAAGATTGAGGATTGGGTATTGAGGATCGAAGTATGAGGATTGAGGATTGAGGATTGAGGATTGAGGATTGAATATTGAGTATTGAGGATTGAAGATTGACTATTGAGGATTAAGAACTGAGGATTGAGGATTGAGGATTGGGGATTGAAGATTGAGTATTGGGGATTGAAGGTTGAGGATTGTGGATTGAGAATTGAGGATTGAGGCTTGAATATTGAGGATTGGGGCTGAGTGTTGAGGGTTGAGTGGTGAGAATTGATGTTTGTGGATAGAGATTTGAAGATTGCAGGTTGAGTATTGAGTATTGAAAACTGTGAATTCATGATATTCTATTGAGGATTGAGGATTGACCACTGATTGTTGAGGACTGAGGGCTGAAGATTGAGGATTCAGGATTGAGGATTCAGGATTGAGGTTTGAGGACTGAGGATTAAGGATTGAGGATTGAGGATTGAGGATTGAGGATTGAGGATTGAGGATTGAGGATTGAAGACTGAGGATCGGGTATTGAGGATTCAACATTGAGGATTGAGGATTGAGGATTGAGGATTGAGGATTGAGGATTGAAGGTTGAATATTGATGAATGAAGATTGAGGATTGAGGATTGAAGGTCGTGGATTGAGGACGAGGACTGAGGGTTGAGTATTGATACTTGAGGCCTGAGTATTGAGGATTGAGGATTGCGAATTGAGGATTGAGGATTTAAGATTGAGGATTGGGTATTGAGGATTGAAGAATGAGGATTGAGCATTGAGAGCAGAGGATTGAGAATTGAAGATTGAGTACTGAGGATTGAAGATTGACGATTGAGGATTGAGGATTGAGGATTGAGGATTGAGGATTGAGGATTGAGGATTGAGGATTGAAGATTGAGTATTCAGGATTGAAGATTGAGGATTGAGGATTGAGGATTGAGGATTGAGGATTGAGGATTGAAGATTGAGTACTGAGGACTGAAGATTAAGATTGAGGATTGAGGATTGAGGATTGAGGATTGAGGATTGAGGATTGAAGATTGAGTATTGAGGACTGAAGATTGAGGATTGAGTATTGAGGATTGTGGGTTGAAGATTGAGGATTGGGTATTGAGGATTGAAGAATGAGGATTGAGGATTGAGGATTGAGGATTGAGGATTGAAGATTGAGTATTGAGGATTGAAGATCGAGGATTGAGAATTGAGGATTGAGTATTGAGGATTGAGGATTGAAGGTTGAGGATTGTGGATTGAGGATTGAGGATTGAGCATTGAATATTGAGGATTGGCGACTGAGTGTTGAGGGTTGAATGATGAGAATTGATGTTTGTGGATAGAGATTTGAAGATTGCAGATTGAGTATTGAGTATTGAAAACTGTGAATTGATGATATTCTATTGAGGATTGAGGATTGACAACTGATGGTTGAGGACTGAGGGCTGAAGCTTGAGGATTCAGGATTGAGGTTTGAGGAGAGAGGACTGAGGATTGAGGATTGAGGATTGAGAATTGAGGATTGAGGATTGAGGATTGAAGATTGAGGATTGGCTGTTGAGTATTGAACATTGAGGATTGAGGATTGAGTATTGAGGATTGAGGATTGAAGGTTGAATATTGATGAATGAAGATTGAGGAATGAGGATTGAGGGTTGTGGATTGAGAACGAGGACTGGGGGTTGAGTGTTGATGCCTGAGGTCTGAGGATTGAGGATTGAGGATTGCGAACTGAGGATTGAGGATTGAGGATTGAAGATTGAGGATTGGGTATTGAGGATTGAAGAATGAGGATTGAAGAATGAGGATTGGGGATTGAGTATTGAGGATTGGGGATTGAATATTGAGGATTGAGGATTGAATATTGAGTATTGAGCATTGAATATTGAGGATTGAGGATTGAGGATTGAGGATTGAAGATTGAGGATTGAGGATTGAGGATTGCGGATTGAGGGTTGTGGATTGAGGACGAGGACTGATGGTTGAATATTTATGATTGAGGTCTGAGGATTGAGGATTGAGGATTGAGAATTGAGGATTGAGGATTGAGGATTGAAGATTGAGGATTGGGTATTGAGGATTGAGGATTGAGGATTGAAGATTGAGGATAGGGTATTGAGGATTGAAGAATGATGATTGAGGATTGAAGAATGATGATTGAGGATTATGGATTGAGAATTCAGGATTGAATATTGAGTATCGAGGATTGAAGATCGACTATTGAGGATTGCGGATTGAGGATTGAGGGCTGGGGATTGAGGATTGAAGATTGAGTATTGAGGATTGAAGGTTGAGGATTGTGGATTGAGGATTGAGGCTTGAATATTGAGGATTGGGGACTGAGTGTTGAGGGTTGAGTGATGAGGATTGATGTATGTGGATAGAGATTTGAAGATTGCAGGTTGAGTATTGAGTATTGAAAACTGTGAAATCATGATATTCTATTGAGGATTGAGGATGGACCACTGATTGTTGAGGACTGAGGGCTGAAGATTGAGGATTCAGGATTGAGGATTGAGAATTGAGGATTGAGGATTGAGGATTGAAGATTGAGGATTGGCTGTTGAGGAATGAACATTGAGGATTGAGGATTGAGGAATGAGGATTGAGGATTGAAGGTTGAATACTGGTGAATGAAGATTGAGGATTGAGGATTGAGGGTTGTGGATTGAGAACGGGGACTGAGGGTTGAGTGTTGATGCCTGAGGTCTGAGGATTGAGGATTGAGGATTGCGAACTGAGGATTGAGGATTGAGGATTGAAGATTGAGGATTGGGTATTGAGGATTGAAGAATGAGGATTGAAGAATGAGGATTGGGGATTGAGTATTGAAGATTGAGAATTGAGGATTGAGGATTGAGGATTGAAAATTGAGGATTGGGAATTGAGGATTGAGGATTGAGGATTGATGATTGAGGATAGGGTATTGATGATTCAAGAATGATGATTGAGGATTGAGGATTGAGGATTGAGGATTGAAGATTGAGTACTGAGGATTGAAGGTCGACTATTGAGGATTGCGAATTGAGGATTGAGGGTTGGGGATTAAGGATTGAAGACTGAGTATTGAGGATTGAAGGTTGAGGATTGTGGATTGAGGATTGAGGATTGAGGCTTGAATATTGAGGATTGGGGCTGAGTGTTGAGGGTTGAGTGATGAGAATTGATGTTTGTGGATAGAGATTTGAAAATTGCAGGTTGAGTATTGAGTATTGAAATCTGTGAATTCATGATATTCTATTGAGGCTTGAGGATTGACCACTGATTGTTGAGGACTGAGGGCTGAAGCTTGAGGATTCAGGATTGAGGATTCAGGATTGAGGTTTGAGGAGAGAGGACTGAGGGTTGAGGATTGAGGATTGAGAATTGAGGATTGAGGATTGAGGATTGAAGATTGAGGATTCGCTGTTGAGGATTGAACATTGAGGATTGAGGATTGAGGATTGAGGATTGAGGATTGAAGGTTGAATATTGATGAATGAAGATTGAGGATTGAGGATTGAGGGTTGTGGATTGAGAACGAGGACTGAGGGTTGAGTGTTGATGCCTGAGGTCTGAGGATTGAGGATTGAGGATTGCGAACTTAGGATTGAGGATCGAGGATTGAAGATTGAGTATTGAGGATTGAAGATTGAGGATTGAGGATTGACGATTGAGGATAGAGGATTGAGGATTGCAGATTGAGGATTGAGGATTGAGGATTGAGGATTGAGGGTTGTGGATTGAGGAAGAGGACTGAGGGTTGAATATTTATGTTTGAGGTCTGAGGATTGAGGATTGAGGATTGAGAATTGAGGATTGAGGACTGAGGATTGAGGATTGAAGACTGAGGATCGGGTATTGAGGATTGAACATTGAGGATTGAGGATTGAGGATTGAAGATTGAGTACTGAGGAATGAAGATTAAGAGTGAGGATTGAGGATTGAGGATTGAGAATTGAGGATTGAGGATTGAATATTGAGTATTGGGGATTGAATATTGAGGATTGAGGATTGAGGATTGAGGACTGAGGATTGAGGATTGAAGATTGAGTAGTGAGGATTGAAGATTGAGGACTGCGGATTGAGGATTGAGGATTGAGGATTGAGGATTGAGGATTGAAGATTGAGGATTTAGGATTGAGGATTGAGGATTGAGGGTTGTGGATTGAGGACGAGGACTGAGGGTTGAATATTTATGATTGAGGTCTGAGGATTGAGGATGGAGGATTGAGAATTGAGGATTGAGGATTGAGGATTGAAGATTGAGGATTGGGTATTGAGGATTGAGCATTGAGGATTGAAGATTGAGGATAGGGTATTGAGGATTGAAGAATGATGATTGAGGATTGAGGATTGAGGATTGAGTATTGAATATTGAGTATTGAGGATTGAAGATCGACTGTTGGGGATTGCGAATTGAGGATTGATGGTTGGGGATTGAGGATTGAAGATTGAGTATTGAGGATTGAAGATTGAGGATTGTGGATTGAGGATTGAGGAATGAGGCTTGAATATTGAGGATTGGGGACTGAGTGTTGGGGGTTGAGTGATGAGGATTGATGTTTGTGGATAGAGATTTGAAGATTGCAGGTTGAGTATTGAGTATTGAAAACTGTGAAATCATGATATTCTATTGAGGATTGAGGATGGACCACTGATTGTTGAGGACTGAGGGCTGAAGATTGAGGATTCAGGGTTGAGGATTCAGGATTGAGATTTGAGGACTGACGATTGAGGATTGAGGATTGAGGATTGAGGATTGAGGATTGAAGACTGAGGATTGGGCATTGAGGTTTGAACATTGAGGATTGAGGATTGAGGATTGAGGAGTGAAGATTGAGGATTGAGGATTGAGGATTGAGGATCGAGGATTGAGGGTTGAAGATTGAATATTGATGATAAAGGTTGAGGGTTGAGGATTGAGGGTTGTGGATTGAGGACGAGGACTGAGGGTTGAATATTGATGTCTGAGGTCTGAGGTTTGAGGACTGAGAATTGAGAATTGAGGATTGAGGATTGCGAATTGAAGATTCAGTATTGAGGATTGAAGATTCAGAATTGAGGATGAGGATTGAAAATTGAATACTGAGTGTTGAGGGTTGAGTGATGAGAATTTATGTTTCTGGATAGAGATTTGAAGATTGCAGATTGAGTATTGAGAATTGAAAACTGTGAATTGAGGATATTCTATTGAGGATTGAGGATTGACAACTGAATGTTGAGGACTGAGGGCTGAAGATTAAGGATTCAGGATTGAGGATTCAGAATTGAGGTTTGAGGACTGAGGATTGAGGATTGAAGATTGAGTATTGAGGATTGAAGTTTGAGGATTGAGGATTGAGGATTGAGGATTGAGGATGAGGGCTGAGGGTTGAGGATTGAGGTTTGAGGACTAAGGACAGAGGATTGAGGATTGAGAATTGAGGATTGAGGATTGAGGATTGAAGATTGAGGATTGGGTATTGAGGATCGAAGTATGAGGATTGAGGATTGAGGATTGAGGATTGAGGATTGAATATTGAGTATTGAGGATTGAAGATTGACTATTGAGGATTGCGAACTGAGGATTGAGTATTGAGGATTGGGGATTGAAGATTGAGTATTGGGGATTGAAGGTTGAGGATTGTGGATTGAGAATTGAGGATTGAGGCTTGAATATTAAGGATTGGGGCTGAGTGTTGAGGGTTGAGTGGTGAGAATTGATGTTTGTGGATAGAGATTTGAAGATTGCAGGTTGAGTATTGAGTATTGAAAACTGTGAATTCATGATATTCTATTGAGGATTGAGGATTGACCACTGATTGTTGAGGACTGAGGGCTGAAGATTGAGGATTCAGGATTGAGGATTCAGGATTGAGGTTTGAGGACTGAGGATTAAGGATTGAGGATTGAGGATTGAGGATTGAGGATTGTGGATTGAGGGTTGTGGATTGAGAACGGGGACTGAGGGTTGAGTGTTGATGCCTGAGGTCTGAGGATTGAGGATTGAGGATTGCGAACTGAGGATTGAGGATTGAGGATTGAAGATTGAGGATTGGGTATTGAGGATTGAAGAATGAGGATTGAAGAATGAGGATTGGGGATTGAGTATTGAGGATTGAGGATTGAAGATTGAGTACTGAGGATTGAAGTTTAAGATTGAGGGTTGAGGATTGAGGAGTAAGGATTGAGGATTGTGGAATGAAGATTGAGTATTGAGGATTGAAGATTGAGGATTGAGGATTGAGGATTGAGTATTGAGGATTGAGGATTGAGGATTGAGGATTGAGGGTTGTGGATTGAGGACGAGGACTGAGGGTTGAATATTTATGTTTGAGGTCCGAGGATTGAGGATTGAGAATTGAGAATTGAGGATTGAGGATTGAGGATTGAAAATTGAGGATTGGGAATTGAGGATTGAGGATTGAGGATTGAAGATTGAGGATTGAGGATTGAGGATTGAGGATTGAGGATTGAGGATTGAAGATTGAGGATTGAGGATTGAGGATTGAGGATTGAGGGTTGTGGATTGAGGACGAGGACTGAGGGTTGAATATTTATGTTTGAGGTCTGAGGATTGAGGATTGAGGATTGAGAATTGAGGATTGAGGACTGAGGATTGAGAATTGAAGACTGAGGATCGGGTATTGAGGATTGAACATTGAGGATTGAGGATTGAGGATTGAAGATTGAGTACTGAGGATTGAAGATTAAGAGTGAGGATTGAGGATTGAGGACTGAGGATTGAGGATTGAGGATTGAAGGTTCAGTATTGAGGATTGAAGATTGAGAATTGAGGATTGAGGGTTGAACATTGAGGACTGAGTATTGAGGGTTGAGTGATGAGAATTGATGTTTGTGGATAGAGATTTGAAGATTGCAGATTGAGTATTGAGTATTGAGAACTGTGAATTGAGTATATTCTATTGAGGATTGAGGATTGAGGATTGAGGATTGAGGATGAGGGCTGAGGGTTGAGGATTGAGGTTTGTGGACTAAGGACAGAGGATTGAGGATTGCGAATTGAGGATTGAGGATTGAGGATTGAAGATTGAGGATTGGGTATTGAGGATCGAAGAATGGGGATTGAGGATTGAGGATTGAGGATTGAGGATTGAATATTGAGTATTGAGGATTGAAGATTGACTATTGAGGATTGCGAATTGAGGATTGAGGATTGAGGATTGGGGATTGAAGATTGAGTATTGAGGATTGAAGGTTGAGGATTGTGGATTGAGAATTGAGGATTGAGGCTTGAATATTGAGGATTGGGGCTGAGTGTTGAGGGTTGAGTGATGAGAATTGATGTTGGTGGATAGTGATTTGAAGATTGCAGGTTGAGTATTGAGTATTGAAAACTGTGAATTCATGATATTCTATTGAGGATTGAGGATTGACAACTGATTGTTGAGGACTGAGGGCTGAAGGTTGAGGATTCAGGATTGAGGATTCAGGATTGAGGTTTGAGGAGAGAGGACTGAGGGTTGAGGATTGAGGATTGAGAATTGAGGATTGAGGATTGAGGATTGAAGATTGAGGATTGGCTGTTGAGGATGGAACATTGAGGATTGAGGAGTGAGGATTGAGGATTGAGGATTGAAAATTGAATATTGATGATTGAAGATTGAGGATTGAGGATTGAGGGTTGTGGATTGAGAACGAGGACTGGGGGTTGAGTGTTGATGCCTGAGGTCTGAGGATTGAGGATTGATGACTGAGGATTGAGGATTGAGGATTGAAGGTTCAGTATTGAGGATTGAAGATTGAGAATTGAGGATTGAGGGTTGAACATTGAGGACTGAGTATTGAGGGTTGAGTGATGAGAATTGATGTTTGTGGATAGAGATTTGAAGATTGCAGATTGAGTATTGAGTATTGAAAACTGTGAATTGAGTATATTCTATTGAGGATTGAGGATTGAGGATTGAGGATTGAGGATGAGGGCTGAGGGTTGAGGATTGAGGTTTGTGGACTAAGGACAGACGATTGAGGATTGCGAATTGAGGATTGAGGATTGAGGATTGAAGATTGAGGATTGGGTATTGAGGATCGAAGAATGGGGATTGAGGATTGAGGATTGAGGATTGAGGATTGAATATTGAGTATTGAGGATTGAAGATTGACTATTGAGGATTGCGAATTGAGGATTGAGGATTGAGGATTGGGGATTGAAGATTGAGTATTGAGGATTGAAGGTTGAGGATTGTGGATTGAGAATTGAGGATTGAGGCTTGAATATTGAGGATTGGGGCTGAGTGTTGAGGGTTGAGTGATGAGAATTGATGTTGGTGGATAGAGATTTGAAGATTGCAGGTTGAGTATTGAGTATTGAAAACTGTGAATTCATGATATTCTATTGAGGATTGAGGATTGACAACTGATTGTTGAGGACTGAGGGCTGAAGGTTGAGGATTCAGGATTGAGGATTAAGGATTGAGGTTTGAGGAGAGAGGACTGAGGGTTGAGGATTGAGGATTGAGAATTGAGGATTGAGGATTGAGGATTGAAGATTGAGGATTGGCTGTTGAGGATGGAACATTGAGGATTGAGGAGTGAGGATTGAGGATTGAGGATTGAAAATTGAATATTGATAATTGAAGATTGAGGATTGAGGATTGAGGGTTGTGGATTGAGAACGAGGACTGGGGGTTGAGTGTTGATGCCTGAGGTCTGAGGATTGAGGATTGAGGATTGAAGATTGAGGATTGGGTATTGAGGATTGGGTATTGAGGATTGAAGAATGAGGATTGAAGAATGAGGATTGGGGATTGAGTATTGAGGATTGAGGATTGAGGATTGAATATTGAGGATTGAGGATTGAATATTGAGTATTGAGGATTGAATATTGAGGATTGAGGATTGAGGATTGAGGATTGAAGATTGAGGATTGAGGATTGAGGATTGAGGATTGAGGGTTGTGGATTGAGGACGAGGACTGAGGGTTGAATATTTATGATTGAGGTCTGAGGATTGAGGATTGAGGATTGAGAATTGAGGATTGAGGATTGAGGATTGAAGATTGAGGATTGGGTATTGAGGATTGAGGATTGAGGATTGAGGATTGAGGATTGAGGATTGAAGGTTGAATATTGATGAATGAAGATTGAGGATTGAGGATTGAGGGTTGTGGATTGAGAACGAGGACTGAGGGTTGAGTGTTGATGCCTGAGGTCTGAGGATTGAGGATTGAGGATTGCGAACTGAGGATTGAGGATTGCGGATTGAAGATTGAGGATTGGGTATTGAGGATTGAAGAATGAGGATTGAAGAATGAGGATTGGGGATTGAGTATTGAGGATTGAGGATTGAATATTGAGTATTGAGGATTGAATATTGAGGATTGAGGATTGAGGATTGAGGATTGAGGATTGAGGATGGAGGATTGAAGATTGAGTATTGAGGATTGAAGATTGAGGATTGAGGATTGAGTATTGAGGATTGACGATCGAGGATTGAGAATTGAGGATTGAGTATTGAGGATTGAAGATTGAAGATTGAGTATTGAGGATTGAAGGTTGAGGAATGTGGATTGAGGATTGAGGATTGAGGATTGAATATTGAGGTTTGGGGACTGAGTGTTGAGGGTTGAATGATGAGAATTGATGTTTGTGGATAGAGATTTGAAGATTGCAGATTGAGTATTGAGTATTGAAAGCTGTGAATTGGTGATATTCTATTGAGGATTGAGGATTGACAACCGACTGTTGACGACTGAGGGCTGAGGCTTGAGGATTCAGGATTGAGGATTCAGGATTGAGGTTTCAGGAGAGAGGACTGAGGATTGAGGATTGAGGATTGAGAATTGAGGATTGAGGATTGAGGATTGAAGATTGAGGATTGGCTGTTGAGGAATGAACATTGAGGATTGAGGATTGAGGAATGAGGATTGAGGGTTGTGGATTGAGAACGGGGACTGAGGGTTGAGTGTTGATGCCTGAGGTCTGAGGATTGAGGATTGAGGATTGCGAACTGACGATTGAGGATTGAGGATTGAAGATTGAGGATTGGGTATTGAGGATTGAAGAATGAGGATTGAAGAATGAGGATTGGGGATTGAGTATTGAGGATTGAGGATTCAAGATTGAGTACTGAGGATTGAAGATTAAGATTGAGGATTGAGGATTGAGGACTGAGGATTGAGGATTGAGGATTGAACGTTCAGTACTGAGGATTGAAGATTGAGAATTGAGAATTGAGGATTGAACATTGAGGACTGAGTGTTGAGGGTTGAGTGATGAGAATTGATGTTTGTGGATAGAGATTTGAAGATTGCTGATTGAGTATTGAGTATTGAAAACTGTGAATTGAGTATATTCTATTGAGGACTGAGGATTGACAACCGATTGTTGAGGACTGAGGGCTGAAGATTGAGGGTTCCGGATTGAGGATTCAGATTTGAAATTTGAGGACTGAGCATTGAGGATTGATGATTGAGTAGTGAGGATTGAAGATTGAGAATTGAGGATTGAGGATTGAGGATTGAGGATTGAGGATTGAAGGTTGAATATTGATGAATGAAGATTGAGGATTGAGGATTGAGGGTTGTGGATTGAGAACGAGGACTGAGGGTTGAGTGTTGATGCCTGAGGTCTGAGGATTGAGGATTGAGGATTGCGAACTGAGGATTGAGGATTGCGAACTGAGGATTGAGGATTGAGGCTTGAAGATTGAGGATTGGGTATTGAGGATTGAAGAATGAGGATTGAAGAATGAGGATTGGGGATTGAGAATTGAGGATTGAGGATTGAATATTGAGTATTGGGGATTGAATATTGAGGATTGAGGATTGAGGATTGAGGACTGAGGATTGAGGATTGAAGATTGAGTAGTGAGGATTGAAGATTGAGGACTGCGGATTGAGGATTGAGGATTGAGGATTGAGGATTGAGGATTGAAGATTGAGGATTTAGGATTGAGGATTGAGGATTGAGGGTTGTGGATTGAGGACGAGGACTGAGGGTTGAATATTTATGATTGAGGTCTGAGGATTGAGGATTGAGGATTGAGAATTGAGGATTGAGGATTGAGGATTGAAGATTGAGGATTGGGTATTGAGGATTGAGCATTGAGGATTGAAGATTGAGGATAGGGTATTGAGGATTGAAGAATGATGATTGAGGATTGAGGATTGAGGATTGAGTATTGAATATTGAGTATTGAGGATTGAAGATCGACTATTGGGGATTGCGAATTGAGGATTGATGGTTGGGGATTGAGGATTGAAGATTGAGTATTGAGGATTGAAGATTGAGGATTGTGGATTGAGGATTGAGGATTGAGGCTTGAATATTGAGGATTGGGGACTGAGTGTTGGGGGTTGAGTGATGAGGATTGATGTTTGTGGATAGAGATTTGAAGATTGCAGGTTGAGTATTGAGTATTGAAAACTGTGAAATCATGATATTCTATTGAGGATTGAGGATGGACCACTGATTGTTGAGGACTGAGGGCTGAAGATTGAGGATTCAGGGTTGAGGATTCAGGATTGAGATTTGAGGACTGAGGATTGAGGATTGAGGATTGAGGATTGAGGATTGAGGATTGAGGATTGAAGACTGAGGATTGGGCATTTAGGTTTGAACATTGAGGATTGAGGATTGAGGTTTGAGGAGTGAATATTGAGGATTGAGGATTGAGGACTGAGAATTGAGAATTGAGGATTGAGGATTGAAGATTGAGGATTGGGTGTTGAGGATTGACGAATCAGGATTGAGGATTGCGGATTGAGGATTGAAGAGTGAGTATTGAGGATTGAAGTTTGAGGATTGAGGATTGAGGATTGAGGATTGGGGATTGAGGATTGCGAATTGAAGATTCAGTATTGAGGATTGAAGATTCAGAATTGAGGATGAGGATTGAAAATTGAATACTGAGTGTTGAGGGTTGAGTGATGAGAATTTATGTTTCTGGATAGAGATTTGAAGATTGCAGATTGAGTATTGAGTATTGAAAACTGTGAATTGAGGATATTCTATTGAGGATTGAGGATTGACAACTGAATGTTGAGGACTGAGGGCTGAAGATTAAGGATTCAGGATTGAGGATTCAGAATTGAGGTTTGAGGACTGAGGATTGAGGATTGAAGATTGAGTATTGAGGATTGAAGTTTGAGGATTGAGGATTGAGGATTGAGGATTGAGGATGAGGGCTGAGGGTTGAGGATTGAGGTTTGAGGACTAAGGACAGAGGATTGAGGATTGAGAATTGAGGATTGAGGATTGAGGATTGAAGATTGAGGATTGGGTATTGAGGATCGAAGTATGAGGATTGAGGATTGAGGATTGAGGATTGAGGATTGAATATTGAGTATTGAGGATTGAAGATTGACTATTGAGGATTGCGAACTGAGGATTGAGGATTGAGGATTGGGGATTGAAGATTGAGAATTGGGGATTGAAGGTTGAGGATTGTGGATTGAGAATTGAGGATTGAGGCTTGAATATTGAGGATTGGGGCTGAGTGTTGAGGGTTGAGTGGTGAGAATTGATGTTTGTGGATAGAGATTTGAAGATTGCAGGTTGAGTATTGAGTATTGAAAACTGTGAATTCATGATATTCTATTGAGGATTGAGGATTGACCACTGATTGTTGAGGACTGAGGGCTGAAGATTGAGGATTCAGGATTGAGGATTCAGGATTGAGGTTTGAGGACTGAGGATTGAGGATTGAGGATTGAGGATTGAGGATTGAGGATTGAGGATTGAGGATTGAAGACTGAGGATCGGGTATTGAGGATTCAACATTGAGGATTGAGGATTGAGGATTGAGGATTGAGGATTGAGGATTGAAGGTTGAATATTGATGAATGAAGATTGAGGATTGAGGATTGAAGGTCGTGGATTGAGGACGAGGACTGAGGGCTGAGTATTGATACTTGAGGCCTGAGTATAGAGGATTGAGGATTGCGAATTGAGGATTGAGGATTTAAGATTGAGGATTGGGTATTGAGGATTGAAGAATGAGGATTGAGCATTGAGAGCAGAGGATTGAGGATTGAAGATTGAGTACTGAGGATTGAAGATTGACGATTGAGGATTGAGGATTGAGGATTGAGGATTGAGGATTGAGGATTGAGGATTGAAGATTGAGTATTCAGGATTGAAGATTGAGAATTGAGGATTGAGGATTGAGGATTGAGGATTGAGGATTGAAGATTGAGTACTCAGGACTGAAGATTAAGATTGAGGATTGAGGATTGAGGATTGAGGATTGAGGATTGAGGATTGAAGATTGAGTATTGAGGACTGAAGATTGAGGATTGAGTATTGAGGATTGTGGGTTGAAGATTGAGGATTGGGTATTGAGGATTGAAGAATGAGGATTGAGGATTGAGGATTGAGGATTGAGGATTGAAGATTGAGTATTGAGGATTGAAGATCGAGGATTGAGAATTGAGGATTGAGTATTGAGGATTGAGGATTGAAGGTTGAGGATTGTGGATTGAGGATTGAGGATTGAGGCTTGAATATTGAGGATTGGGGACTGAGTGTTGAGGGTTGAGTGATGAGAATTGATGTTTGTGGATAGAGATCTGAAGATTGCAGGTTGAGTATTGAGTATTGAAAACTGTGAAATCATGATATTCTATTGAGGATTGAGGATGGACCACTGATTGTTGAGGACTGAGGGCTGAAGATTGAGGATTCAGGATTGAGGATTGAGAATTGAGGATTGAGGATTGAGGATTGAAGATTGAGGATTGGGTATTGAGGATTGAGGATTGAGGATTGAAGATTGAGGATAGGGTATTGAGGATTGAAGAATGATGATTGAGGATTGAAGAATGATGATTGAGGATTATGGATTGAGAATTGAGGATTGAATATTGAGTATCGAGGATTGAAGATCGACTATTGAGGATTGCGGATTGAGGATTGAGGGCTGGGGATTGAGGATTGAAGATTGAGTATTGAGGATTGAAGGTTGAGGATTGTGGATTGAGGATTGAGGCTTGAATATTGAGGATTGGAACTGAGTGTTGAGGGTTGAGTGATGAGGATTGATGTATGTGGATAGAGATTTGGAGATTGCAGGTTGAGTATTGAGTATTGAAAACTGTGAAATCATGATATTCTATTGAGGATTGATGATGGACCACTGATTGTTGAGGACTGAGGGCTGAAGATTGAGGATTCAGGATTGAGGATTTAGGATTGAGGTTTGAGGACTGAGGATTGAGGATTGAGGATTGAGGATTGAGGATTGAGGATTCAGAATTGAGGATTGAGGATTGAGGATTGAAGATTGAGGATTGGCTGTTGAGGATTGAACATTGAGGATTGAGGATTGAGGATTGAGGATTGAATATTGATGAATGAAGATTGAGGATTGAGGATTGAATGTCGTGGATTGAGGACGAGGACTGAGGATTGATTATTGATACTTGAGGCCAGAGGATTGAGGATTGAGGGTTGCGAACTGACGATTGAGGATTTAAGATTGAGGATTGGGTATTGAGGATTGAAGAATGAGGATTGAGGATTGAGGACAGAGGATTGAGGATTGAAGATTGAGTATTGAGGATTGAAGATTGACGATTGAGGATTGAGGATGGAGGATTGAGGATTGAAGATTAAGATTGAGGATTGAGGATTGAGGAGTGAGGATTGAGGATTGAGGATTGAAGGTTGAGTATTGAGGATTGAAGATTGAGGATTGAGGATTGAGGATTGAGGATTGAAGATTGAGTACTGAGGATGGAAGATTAAGATTGAGGATTGAGGATTGAGGACTGAGGATGGAGGGTTGAGGTTTGAATGTTCAGTATTGGGGATTGAAGATTGAGTATTGAGGATTGAGGATTGAACATTGAGGTCTGAGTGTTGAGGGTTGAGTGATGAGAATTGATGTTTGTGGATAGAGATTTTAAGATTGCAGATTGAGTATTGAGTATTGAAAACTGTGAATTGAGTACATTCTATTGAGGACTGAGGATTGACAACTGATTGTTGAGGACTGAGGGCTGAAGCTTGAGGATTCAGGATTGAGGATTCAGGATTGAGGTTTGAGGAGAGAGGACTGATGATTGAGGATTGAGGAATGAGAATTGAGGATTGAGGATTGAGAATTGATGATTGAGGATTGGCTGTTGAGGATTGAACATTGAGGATTGAGGATTGAGGATTGAGGATTGAGGATTGAAGGTTGAATATTGATGAATGAAGATTGAGGATTGAGGATTGAGGGTTGTGGATTGAGAACGAGGACTGAGGGTTGAGTGTTGATGCCTGAGGTCTGAGGATTGAGGATTGAGGATTGCGAACTGAGGATTGAGAATTGAGGCTTGAATATTGAGGATTGGGGACTGAGTGTTGAGGGTTGAGTGATGAGGATTGATGTATGTGGATAGAGATTTGAAGATTGCAGGTTGAGTATTGAGTATTGAAAACTGTGAAATCATGATATTCTATTGAGGATTGAGGATGGACCACTGATTGTTGAGGACTGAGGGCTGAAGATTGAGGATTCAGGATTGAGGATTCAGGATTGAGGTTTGAGGACTGAGGATTGAGGATTGAGGATTGAGGATTGAGGATTGAGGATTGAGAATTGAGGATTGAGGATTGAGGATTGAAGATTGAGGATTGGCTGTGGAGGATTGAACATTGAGGATTGAGGATTGAGGATTGAGGATTGAATATTGATGAATGAAGATTGAGGATTGAGGATTGAATGTCGTGGATTGAGGACGAGGACTGAGGGTTGATTATTGATACTTGAGGCCAGAGGATTGAGGATTGAAGGTTGCGAACTGACGATTGAGGATTTAAGATTGAGGATTGGGTATTGAGAATTGAAGAATGAGGATTGATGATTGAGGTCAGAGGATTGAGGATTGAAGATTGAGTATTGAGGATTGAAGATTGAAGATTGAGTATTGAGGATTGAATGTTGAGGATTGTGGATTGAGAATTGAGGATTGAGGCTTGAATATTGAGGATTGGGGCTGAGTGTTGAGGGTTGAGTGATGAGAATTGATGTTTGTGGATAGAGATTTGAAGATTGCAGGTTGAGTATTGAGTACTGAAAACTGTGAATTCATGATATTCTATTGAGGATTGAGGATTGACAACTGATTGTTGAGGACTGAGGGCTGAAGGTTGAGGATTCAGGATTGAGGATTCAGGATTGAGGTTTGAGGAGAGAGGACTGAGGGTTGAGGATTGAGGATTGAGAATTGAGGATTGAGGATTGAGGATTGAAGATTGAGGATTGGCTGTTGAGGATGGAACATTGAGGATTGAGGTGTGAGGATTGAGGATTGAGGATTGAAAATTGAATATTGATGATTGAAGATTGAGGATTGAGGATTGAGGGCTGTGGATTGAGAACGAGGACTGGGGGTTGAGTGTTGATGCCTGAGGTCTGAGGATTGAGGATTGAGGATTGCGAACTGAGGATTGAGGATTGAGGATTGAAGATTGAGGATTGGGTATTGAGGATTGAAGAATGAGGATTGAAGAATGAGGATTGGGGATTGAGTATTGAGGATTGGGGATTGAATATTGAGGATTGAGGATTGAATATTGAGTATTGAGCATTGAATATTGAGGATTGAGGATTGAGGATTGAGGATTGAAGATTGAGGATTGAGGATTGAGGATTGCGGATTGAGGGTTGTGGATTGAGGACGAGGACTGATGGTTGAATATTTATGATTGAGGTCTGAGGATTGAGGATTGAGGATTGAGGATTGAAGATTGAGTATTGAGGACTGAAGATTGAGGATTGAGTATTGAGGATTGTGGGTTGAAGATTGAGGATTGGGTATTGAGGATTGAAGAATGAGGATTGAGGATTGAGGATTGATGATTGAAGATTATGGATTGAGAATTGAGGATTGAATATTGAGTATCGAGGATTGAAGATCGACTATTGAGGATTGCGGATTGAGGATTGAGGGCTGGGGATTGAGGATTGAAGATTGAGTATTGAGGATTGAAGGTTGAGGATTGTGGATTGAGGATTGAGGCTTGAATATTGAGGATTGGGGACTGAGTGTTGAGGGTTGAGTGATGAGGATTGATGTATGTGGATAGAGATTTGAAGATTGCAGGTTGAGTATTGAGTATTGAAAACTGTGAAATCATGATATTCTATTGAGGATTGAGGATGGACCACTGATTGTTGAGGACTGAGGGCTGAAGATTGAGGATTCAGGATTGAGGATTGAGAATTGAGGATTGAGGATTGAGGATTGAAGATAGAGGATTGGCTGTTGAGGATGGAACATTGAGGATTGAGGTGTGAGGATTGAGGATTGAGGATTGAAAATTGAATATTGATGATTGAAGATTGAGGATTGAGGATTGAGGGTTGTGGATTGAGAACGAGGACTGGGGGTTGAGTGTTGATGCCTGAGGTCTGAGGCTTGAGGATTGAGGATTGCGAACTGAGGATTGAGGATTGAGGATTGAAGATTGAGGATTGGGTATTGAGGATTGAAGAATGAGGATTGAAGAATGAGGATTGGGGATTGAGTATTGAGGATTGGGGATTGAATATTGAGGATTGAGGATTGAATATTGAGTATTGAGCATTGAATATTGAGGATTGAGGATTGAGGATTGAGGATTGAAGATTGAGGATTGAGGATTGAGGATTGCGGATTGAGGGTTGTGGATTGAGGACGAGGACTGATGGTTGAATATTTATGATTGAGGTCTGAGGATTGAGGATTGAGGATTGAGAATTGAGGATTGAGGATTGAGGATTGAAGATTGAGGATTGGGTATTGAGGATTGAGGATTGAGGATTGAAGATTGAGGATAGGGTATTGAGGATTGAAGAATGATGATTGAGGATTGAAGAATGATGATTGAGGATTATGGATTGAGAATTGAGGATTGAATATTGAGTATCGAGGATTGAAGATCGACTATTGAGGATTGCGGATTGAGGATTGAGGGCTGGGGATTGAGGATTGAAGATTGAGTATTGAGGATTGAAGGTTGAGGATTGTGGATTGAGGATTGAGGCTTGAATATTGAGGATTGGGGACTGAGTGTTGAGGGTTGAGTGATGAGGATTGATGTATGTGGATAGAGATTTGAAGATTGCAGGTTGAGTATTGAGTATTGAAAACTGTGAAATCATGATATTCTATTGAGGATTGAGGATGGACCACTGATTGTTGAGGACTGAGGGCTGAAGATTGAGGATTCAGGATTGAGGATTGAGAATTGAGGATTGAGGATTGAGGATTGAAGATTGAGGATTGGCTGTTGAGGAATGAACATTGAGGATTGAGGATTGAGGAATGAGGATTGAGGATTGAAGGTTGAATATTGGTGAATGAAGATTGAGGATTGAGGATTGAGGGTTGTGGATTGAGAACGGGGACTGGGGGTTGAGTGTTGATGCCTGAGGTCTGAGGATTGAGGATTGAGGATTGCGAACTTAGGATTGAGGATCGAGGATTGAAGATTGAGTATTGAGGATTGAGGATTGAGGATTGCAGATTGAGGGTTGAGGATTGAGGTTTGTGGACTAAGGACAGAGGATTGAGGATTGCGAATTGAGGATTGAGGATTGAGGATTGAAGATTGAGGATTGGGTATTGAGGATCGAAGAATGGGGATTGAGGATTGATGATTGAGGATTGAGGATTGAATATTGAGTATTGAGGATTGATGATTGACTATTGAGGATTGCGAATTGAGGATTGAGGGTTGAGGATTGGGGATTGAATATTGAGTATTGAGGATTGAAGGTTGAGGGTTGTGGATTGAGAATTGAGGATTGAGGCATGAATATTGAGGATTGGGGCTGAGTGTTGAGGGTTGAGTGATGAGAATTGATGTTTGTGGATAGAGATTTGAAGATTGTAGGTTGAGTATTGAGTACTCAAAACTGTGAATTCATGATATTCTATTGAGGATTGAGGATTGACAACTGATTGTTGAGGACTGAGGGCTGAAGGTTCAGGATTCAGGATTGAGGATTCAGGATTGAGGTTTGAGGAGAGAGGACTGAGGGTTGAGGATTGAGGATTGAGAATTGAGGATTGAGGATTGAGGATTGAAGATTGAGGATTGGCTGTTGAGGATGGAACATTGAGGATTGAGGAGTGAGGATTGAGGATTGAGGATTGAAAATTGAATATTGATGATTGAAAATTGAGGATTGAGGATTGAGGGTTGTGGATTGAGAACGAGGACTGGGGGTTGAGTGTTGATGCCTGAGTTCTGAGGATTGAGGATTGAGGATTGAAGAATGAGGATTGAAGAATGAGGATTGGGGATTGAGTATTGAGGATTGAGGATTGAATATTGAGGATTGAGGATTGAATATTGAGTATTGAGGATTGAATATTGAGGATTGAGGATTTAGGATTGAGGATTGAAGATTGAGGATTGAGGATTGAGGATTGAGGATTGAGGGTTCTGGATTGAGGACGAGGACTGATGGTTGAATATTTATGATTGAGGTCTGAGGATTGAGGATTGAGGATTGAGAATTGAGGATTGAGGATTGAATATTGAGTATTGGGGATTGAATATTGAGGATTGCGGATTGAGGATTGAGGACTGAGGATTGAGGATTGAAGATTGAGTAGTGAGGATTGAAGATTGAGGACTGCGGATTGAGGATTGAGGATTGAGGATTGAGGATTGAGGATTGAAGATTGAGGATTTAGGATTGAGGATTGAGGATTGAGGGTTGTGGATTGAGGACGAGGACTGAGGGTTGAATATTTATGATTGAGGTCTGAGGATTGAGGATGGAGGATTGAGAATTGAGGATTGAGGATTGAGGATTGAAGATTGAGGATTGGGTATTGAGGATTGAGCATTGAGGATTGAAGATTGAGGATAGGGTATTGAGGATTGAAGAATGATGATTGAGGATTGAGGATTGAGGATTGAGTATTGAATATTGAGTATTGAGGATTGAAGATCGACTGTTGGGGATTGCGAATTGAGGATTGATGGTTGGGGATTGAGGATTGAAGATTGAGTATTGAGGATTGAAGATTGAGGATTGTGGATTGAGGATTGAGGAATGAGGCTTGAATATTGAGGATTGGGGACTGAGTGTTGGGGGTTGAGTGATGAGGATTGATGTTTGTGGATAGAGATTTGAAGATTGCAGGTTGAGTATTGAGTATTGAAAACTGTGAAATCATGATATTCTATTGAGGATTGAGGATGGACCACTGATTGTTGAGGACTGAGGGCTGAAGATTGAGGATTCAGGGTTGAGGATTCAGGATTGAGATTTGAGGACTGACGATTGAGGATTGAGGATTGAGGATTGAGGATTGAGGATTGAGGATTGAAGACTGAGGATTGGGCATTGAGGTTTGAACATTGAGGATTGAGGATTGAGGATTGAGGAGTGAAGATTGAGGATTGAGGATTGAGGATTGAGGATCGAGGATTGAGGGTTGAAGATTGAATATTGATGATAAAGGTTGAGGGTTGAGGATTGAGGGTTGTGGATTGAGGACGAGGACTGAGTGTTGAATATTGATGTCTGAGGTCTGAGGCTTGAGGACTGAGAATTGAGAATTGAGGATTGAGGATTGAAGATTGAGGATTGGGTATTGAGGATTGACGAATCAGGATTGAGGATTGCGGATTGAGGATTGAAGATTGAGTATTGAGGATTGAAGTTTGAGGATTGAGGATTGAGGATTGAGGATTGGGGATTGAGGATTGCGAATTGAAGATTCAGTATTGAGGATTGAAGATTCAGAATTGAGGATGAGGATTGAAAATTGAATACTGAGTGTTGAGGGTTGAGTGATGAGAATTTATGTTTCTGGATAGAGATTTGAAGATTGCAGATTGAGTATTGAGAATTGAAAACTGTGAATTGAGGATATTCTATTGAGGATTGAGGATTGACAACTGAATGTTGAGGACTGAGGGCTGAAGATTAAGGATTCAGGATTGAGGATTCAGAATTGAGGTTTGAGGACTGAGGATTGAGGATTGAAGATTGAGTATTGAGGATTGAAGTTTGAGGATTGAGGATTGAGGATTGAGGATTGAGGATGAGGGCTGAGGGTTGAGGATTGAGGTTTGAGGACTAAGGACAGAGGATTGAGGATTGAGAATTGAGGATTGAGGATTGAGGATTGAAGATTGAGGATTGGGTATTGAGGATCGAAGTATGAGGATTGAGGATTGAGGATTGAGGATTGAGGATTGAATATTGAGTATTGAGGATTGAAGATTGACTATTGAGGATTGCGAACTGAGGATTGAGGATTGAGGATTGGGGATTGAAGATTGAGTATTGGGGATTGAAGGTTGAGGATTGTGGATTGAGAATTGAGGATTGAGGCTTGAATATTGAGGATTGGGGCTGAGTGTTGAGGGTTGAGTGGTGAGAATTGATGTTTGTGGATAGAGATTTGAAGATTGCAGGTTGAGTATTGAGTATTGAAAACTGTGAATTCATGATATTCTATTGAGGATTGAGGATTGACCACTGATTGTTGAGGACTGAGGGCTGAAGATTGAGGATTCAGGATTGAGGATTCAGGATTGAGGTTTGAGGACTGAGGATTAAGGATTGAGGATTGAGGATTGAGGATTGAGGATTGAGGATTGAGGATTGAGGATTGAAGACTGAGGATCGGGTATTGAGGATTCAACATTGAGGATTGAGGATTGAGGATTGAGGATTGAGGATTGAGGATTGAAGGTTGAATATTGATGAATGAAGATTGAGGATTGAGGATTGAAGGTCGTGGATTGAGGACGAGGACTGAGGGTTGAGTATTGATACTTGAGGCCTGAGTATTGAGGATTGAGGATTGCGAATTGAGGATTGAGGATTTAAGATTGAGGATTGGGTATTGAGGATTGAAGAATGAGGATTGAGCATTGAGAGCAGAGGATTGAGAATTGAAGATTGAGTACTGAGGATTGAAGATTGACGATTGAGGATTGAGGATTGAGGATTGAGGATTGAGGATTGAGGATTGAGGATTGAGGATTGAAGATTGAGTATTCAGGATTGAAGATTGAGGATTGAGGATTGAGGATTGAGGATTGAGGATTGAGGATTGAAGATTGAGTACTGAGGACTGAAGATTAAGATTGAGGATTGAGGATTGAGGATTGAGGATTGAGAATTGAGGATTGAGTATTGAGGATTGAGGATTGAAGGTTGAGGATTGTGGATTGAGGATTGAGGATTGAGCATTGAATATTGAGGATTGGCGACTGAGTGTTGAGGGTTGAATGATGAGAATTGATGTTTGTGGATAGAGATTTGAAGATTGCAGATTGAGTATTGAGTATTGAAAACTGTGAATTGATGATATTCTATTGAGGATTGAGGATTGACAACTGATGGTTGAGGACTGAGGGCTGAAGCTTGAGGATTCAGGATTGAGGTTTGAGGAGAGAGGACTGAGGATTGAGGATTGAGGATTGAGAATTGAGGATTGAGGATTGAGGATTGAAGATTGAGGATTGGCTGTTGAGTATTGAACATTGAGGATTGAGGATTGAGTATTGAGGATTGAGGATTGAAGGTTGAATATTGATGAATGAAGATTGAGGAATGAGGATTGAGGGTTGTGGATTGAGAACGAGGACTGGGGGTTGAGTGTTGATGCCTGAGGTCTGAGGATTGAGGATTGAGGATTGCGAACTGAGGATTGAGGATTGAGGATTGAAGATTGAGGATTGGGTATTGAGGATTGAAGAATGAGGATTGAAGAATGAGGATTGGGGATTGAGTATTGAGGATTGGGGATTGAATATTGAGGATTGAGGATTGAATATTGAGTATTGAGCATTGAATATTGAGGATTGAGGATTGAGGATTGAGGATTGAAGATTGAGGATTGAGGATTGAGGATTGCGGATTGAGGGTTGTGGATTGAGGACGAGGACTGATGGTTGAATATTTATGATTGAGGTCTGAGGATTGAGGATTGAGGATTGAGAATTGAGGATTGAGGATTGAGGATTGAAGATTGAGGATTGGGTATTGAGGATTGAGGATTGAGGATTGAAGATTGAGGATAGGGTATTGAGGATTGAAGAATGATGATTGAGGATTGAAGAATGATGATTGAGGATTATGGATTGAGAATTGAGGATTGAATATTGAGTATCGAGGATTGAAGATCGACTATTGAGGATTGCGGATTGAGGATTGAGGGCTGGGGATTGAGGATTGAAGATTGAGTATTGAGGATTGAAGGTTGAGGATTGTGGATTGAGGATTGAGGCTTGAATATTGAGGATTGGGGACTGAGTGTTGAGGGTTGAGTGATGAGGATTGATGTATGTGGATAGAGATTTGAAGATTGCAGGTTGAGTATTGAGTATTGAAAACTGTGAAATCATGATATTCTATTGAGGATTGAGGATGGACCACTGATTGTTGAGGACTGAGGGCTGAAGATTGAGGATTCAGGATTGAGGATTGAGAATTGAGGATTGAGGATTGAGGATTGAAGATTGAGGATTGGCTGTTGAGGAATGAACATTGAGGATTGAGGATTGAGGAATGAGGATTGAGGATTGAAGGTTGAATATTGGTGAATGAAGATTGAGGATTGAGGATTGAGGGTTGTGGATTGAGAACGGGGACTGAGGGTTGAGTGTTGATGCCTGAGGTCTGAGGATTGAGGATTGAGGATTGCGAACTGAGGATTGAGGATTGAGGATTGAAGATTGAGGATTGGGTATTGAGGATTGAAGAATGAGGATTGAAGAATGAGGATTGGGGATTGAGTATTGAAGATTGAGAATTGAGGATTGAGGATTGAGGATTGAAAATTGAGGATTGGGAATTGAGGATTGAGGATTGAGGATTGATGATTGAGGATAGGGTATTGATGATTCAAGAATGATGATTGAGGATTGAGGATTGAGGATTGAGGATTGAAGATTGAGTACTGAGGATTGAAGGTCGACTATTGAGGATTGCGAATTGAGGATTGAGGGTTGGGGATTAAGGATTGAAGACTGAGTATTGAGGATTGAAGGTTGAGGATTGTGGATTGAGGATTGAGGATTGAGGCTTGAATATTGAGGATTGGGGCTGAGTGTTGAGGGTTGAGTGATGAGAATTGATGTTTGTGGATAGAGATTTGAAAATTGCAGGTTGAGTATTGAGTATTGAAATCTGTGAATTCATGATATTCTATTGAGGCTTGAGGATTGACCACTGATTGTTGAGGACTGAGGGCTGAAGCTTGAGGATTCAGGATTGAGGATTCAGGATTGAGGTTTGAGGAGAGAGGACTGAGGCTTGAGGATTGAGGATTGTGAATTGAGGATTGAGGATTGAGGATTGAAGATTGAGGATTCGCTGTTGAGGATTGAACATTGAGGATTGAGGATTGAGGATTGAGGATTGAGGATTGAAGGTTGAATATTGATGAATGAAGATTGAGGATTGAGGATTGAGGGTTGTGGATTGAGAACGAGGACTGAGGGTTGAGTGTTGATGCCTGAGGTCTGAGGATTGAGGATTGAGGATTGCGAACTTAGGATTGAGGATCGAGGATTGAAGATTGAGTATTGAGGATTGAGGATTGAGGATTGCAGATTGAGGGTTGAGGATTGAGGTTTGTGGACTAAGGACAGAGGATTGAGGATTGCGAATTGAGGATTGAGGATTGAGGATTGAAGATTGAGGATTGGGTATTGAGGATCGAAGAATGGGGATTGAGGATTGATGATTGAGGATTGAGGATTGAATATTGAGTATTGAGGATTGATGATTGACTATTGAGGATTGCGAATTGAGGATTGAGGGTTGAGGATTGGGGATTGAATATTGAGTATTGAGGATTGAAGGTTGAGGGTTGTGGATTGAGAATTGAGGATTGAGGCATGAATATTGAGGATTGGGGCTGAGTGTTGAGGGTTGAGTGATGAGAATTGATGTTTGTGGATAGAGATTTGAAGATTGTAGGTTGAGTATTGAGTACTCAAAACTGTGAATTCATGATATTCTATTGAGGATTGAGGATTGACAACTGATTGTTGAGGACTGAGGGCTGAAGGTTCAGGATTCAGGATTGAGGATTCAGGATTGAGGTTTGAGGAGAGAGGACTGAGGGTTGAGGATTGAGGATTGAGAATTGAGGATTGAGGATTGAGGATTGAAGATTGAGGATTGGCTGTTGAGGATGGAACATTGAGGATTGAGGAGTGAGGATTGAGGATTGAGGATTGAAAATTGAATATTGATGATTGAAAATTGAGGATTGAGGATTGAGGGTTGTGGATTGAGAACGAGGACTGGGGGTTGAGTGTTGATGCCTGAGTTCTGAGGATTGAGGATTGAGGATTGAAGAATGAGGATTGAAGAATGAGGATTGGGGATTGAGTATTGAGGATTGAGGATTGAATATTGAGGATTGAGGATTGAATATTGAGTATTGAGGATTGAATATTGAGGATTGAGGATTTAGGATTGAGGATTGAAGATTGAGGATTGAGGATTGAGGATTGAGGATTGAGGGTTCTGGATTGAGGACGAGGACTGATGGTTGAATATTTATGATTGAGGTCTGAGGATTGAGGATTGAGGATTGAGAATTGAGGATTGAGGATTGAATATTGAGTATTGGGGATTGAATATTGAGGATTGCGGATTGAGGATTGAGGACTGAGGATTGAGGATTGAAGATTGAGTAGTGAGGATTGAAGATTGAGGACTGCGGATTGAGGATTGAGGATTGAGGATTGAGGATTGAGGATTGAAGATTGAGGATTTAGGATTGAGGATTGAGGATTGAGGGTTGTGGATTGAGGACGAGGACTGAGGGTTGAATATTTATGATTGAGGTCTGAGGATTGAGGATGGAGGATTGAGAATTGAGGATTGAGGATTGAGGATTGAAGATTGAGGATTGGGTATTGAGGATTGAGCATTGAGGATTGAAGATTGAGGATAGGGTATTGAGGATTGAAGAATGATGATTGAGGATTGAGGATTGAGGATTGAGTATTGAATATTGAGTATTGAGGATTGAAGATCGACTGTTGGGGATTGCGAATTGAGGATTGATGGTTGGGGATTGAGGATTGAAGATTGAGTATTGAGGATTGAAGATTGAGGATTGTGGATTGAGGATTGAGGAATGAGGCTTGAATATTGAGGATTGGGGACTGAGTGTTGGGGGTTGAGTGATGAGGATTGATGTTTGTGGATAGAGATTTGAAGATTGCAGGTTGAGTATTGAGTATTGAAAACTGTGAAATCATGATATTCTATTGAGGATTGAGGATGGACCACTGATTGTTGAGGACTGAGGGCTGAAGATTGAGGATTCAGGGTTGAGGATTCAGGATTGAGATTTGAGGACTGACGATTGAGGATTGAGGATTGAGGATTGAGGATTGAGGATTGAGGATTGAAGACTGAGGATTGGGCATTGAGGTTTGAACATTGAGGATTGAGGATTGAGGATTGAGGAGTGAAGATTGAGGATTGAGGATTGAGGATTGAGGATCGAGGATTGAGGGTTGAAGATTGAATATTGATGATAAAGGTTGAGGGTTGAGGATTGAGGGTTGTGGATTGAGGACGAGGACTGAGTGTTGAATATTGATGTCTGAGGTCTGAGGCTTGAGGACTGAGAATTGAGAATTGAGGATTGAGGATTGAAGATTGAGGATTGGGTATTGAGGATTGACGAATCAGGATTGAGGATTGCGGATTGAGGATTGAAGATTGAGTATTGAGGATTGAAGTTTGAGGATTGAGGATTGAGGATTGAGGATTGGGGATTGAGGATTGCGAATTGAAGATTCAGTATTGAGGATTGAAGATTCAGAATTGAGGATGAGGATTGAAAATTGAATACTGAGTGTTGAGGGTTGAGTGATGAGAATTTATGTTTCTGGATAGAGATTTGAAGATTGCAGATTGAGTATTGAGAATTGAAAACTGTGAATTGAGGATATTCTATTGAGGATTGAGGATTGACAACTGAATGTTGAGGACTGAGGGCTGAAGATTAAGGATTCAGGATTGAGGATTCAGAATTGAGGTTTGAGGACTGAGGATTGAGGATTGAAGATTGAGTATTGAGGATTGAAGTTTGAGGATTGAGGATTGAGGATTGAGGATTGAGGATGAGGGCTGAGGGTTGAGGATTGAGGTTTGAGGACTAAGGACAGAGGATTGAGGATTGAGAATTGAGGATTGAGGATTGAGGATTGAAGATTGAGGATTGGGTATTGAGGATCGAAGTATGAGGATTGAGGATTGAGGATTGAGGATTGAGGATTGAATATTGAGTATTGAGGATTGAAGATTGACTATTGAGGATTGCGAACTGAGGATTGAGGATTGAGGATTGGGGATTGAAGATTGAGTATTGGGGATTGAAGGTTGAGGATTGTGGATTGAGAATTGAGGATTGAGGCTTGAATATTGAGGATTGGGGCTGAGTGTTGAGGGTTGAGTGGTGAGAATTGATGTTTGTGGATAGAGATTTGAAGATTGCAGGTTGAGTATTGAGTATTGAAAACTGTGAATTCATGATATTCTATTGAGGATTGAGGATTGACCACTGATTGTTGAGGACTGAGGGCTGAAGATTGAGGATTCAGGATTGAGGATTCAGGATTGAGGTTTGAGGACTGAGGATTAAGGATTGAGGATTGAGGATTGAGGATTGAGGATTGAGGATTGAGGATTGAGGATTGAAGACTGAGGATCGGGTATTGAGGATTCAACATTGAGGATTGAGGATTGAGGATTGAGGATTGAGGATTGAGGATTGAAGGTTGAATATTGATGAATGAAGATTGAGGATTGAGGATTGAAGGTCGTGGATTGAGGACGAGGACTGAGGGTTGAGTATTGATACTTGAGGCCTGAGTATTGAGGATTGAGGATTGCGAATTGAGGATTGAGGATTTAAGATTGAGGATTGGGTATTGAGGATTGAAGAATGAGGATTGAGCATTGAGAGCAGAGGATTGAGAATTGAAGATTGAGTACTGAGGATTGAAGATTGACGATTGAGGATTGAGGATTGAGGATTGAGGATTGAGGATTGAGGATTGAGGATTGAGGATTGAAGATTGAGTATTCAGGATTGAAGATTGAGGATTGAGGATTGAGGATTGAGGATTGAGGATTGAGGATTGAAGATTGAGTACTGAGGACTGAAGATTAAGATTGAGGATTGAGGATTGAGGATTGAGGATTGAGGATTGAGGATTGAAGATTGAGTATTGAGGACTGAAGATTGAGGATTGAGTATTGAGGATTGTGGGTTGAAGATTGAGGATTGGGTATTGAGGATTGAAGAATGAGGATTGAGGATTGAGGATTGAGGATTGAGGATTGAAGATTGAGTATTGAGGATTGAAGATCGAGGATTGAGAATTGAGGATTGAGTATTGAGGATTGAGGATTGAAGGTTGAGGATTGTGGATTGAGGATTGAGGATTGAGCATTGAATATTGAGGATTGGCGACTGAGTGTTGAGGGTTGAATGATGAGAATTGATGTTTGTGGATAGAGATTTGAAGATTGCAGATTGAGTATTGAGTATTGAAAACTGTGAATTGATGATATTCTATTGAGGATTGAGGATTGACAACTGATGGTTGAGGACTGAGGGCTGAAGCTTGAGGATTCAGGATTGAGGTTTGAGGAGAGAGGACTGAGGATTGAGGATTGAGGATTGAGAATTGAGGATTGAGGATTGAGGATTGAAGATTGAGGATTGGCTGTTGAGTATTGAACATTGAGGATTGAGGATTGAGTATTGAGGATTGAGGATTGAAGGTTGAATATTGATGAATGAAGATTGAGGAATGAGGATTGAGGGTTGTGGA
This sequence comes from Calliopsis andreniformis, assembly GCF_051401765.1. Taxonomy (NCBI): domain Eukaryota; kingdom Metazoa; phylum Arthropoda; class Insecta; order Hymenoptera; family Andrenidae; genus Calliopsis; species Calliopsis andreniformis. The sequence continues at coordinate 1,994,087 of NW_027480499.1, forward strand.
TTGAGAACGAGGACTGGGGGTTGAGTGTTGATGCCTGAGGTCTGAGGATTGAGGATTGAGGATTGCGAACTGAGGATTGAGGATTGAGGATTGAAGATTGAGGATTGGGTATTGAGGATTGAAGAATGAGGATTGAAGAATGAGGATTGGGGATTGAGTATTGAGGATTGGGGATTGAATATTGAGGATTGAGGATTGAATATTGAGTATTGAGCATTGAATATTGAGGATTGAGGATTGAGGATTGAGGATTGAAGATTGAGGATTGAGGATTGAGGATTGCGGATTGAGGGTTGTGGATTGAGGACGAGGACTGATGGTTGAATATTTATGATTGAGGTCTGAGGATTGAGGATTGAGGATTGAGAATTGAGGATTGAGGATTGAGGATTGAAGATTGAGGATTGGGTATTGAGGATTGAGGATTGAGGATTGAAGATTGAGGATAGGGTATTGAGGATTGAAGAATGATGATTGAGGATTGAAGAATGATGATTGAGGATTATGGATTGAGAATTGAGGATTGAATATTGAGTATCGAGGATTGAAGATCGACTATTGAGGATTGCGGATTGAGGATTGAGGGCTGGGGATTGAGGATTGAAGATTGAGTATTGAGGATTGAAGGTTGAGGATTGTGGATTGAGGATTGAGGCTTGAATATTGAGGATTGGGGACTGAGTGTTGAGGGTTGAGTGATGAGGATTGATGTATGTGGATAGAGATTTGAAGATTGCAGGTTGAGTATTGAGTATTGAAAACTGTGAAATCATGATATTCTATTGAGGATTGAGGATGGACCACTGATTGTTGAGGACTGAGGGCTGAAGATTGAGGATTCAGGATTGAGGATTGAGAATTGAGGATTGAGGATTGAGGATTGAAGATTGAGGATTGGCTGTTGAGGAATGAGCATTGAGGATTGAGGATTGAGGAATGAGGATTGAGGATTGAAGGTTGAATATTGGTGAATGAAGATTGAGGATTGAGGATTGAGGGTTGTGGATTGAGAACGGGGACTGAGGGTTGAGTGTTGATGCCTGAGGTCTGAGGATTGAGGATTGAGGATTGCGAACTGAGGATTGAGGATTGAGGATTGAAGATTGAGGATTGGGTATTGAGGATTGAAGAATGAGGATTGAAGAATGAGGATTGGGGATTGAGTATTGAAGATTGAGAATTGAGGATTGAGGATTGAGGATTGAAAATTGAGGATTGGGAATTGAGGATTGAGGATTGAGGATTGATGATTGAGGATAGGGTATTGATGATTCAAGAATGATGATTGAGGATTGAGGATTGAGGATTGAGGATTGAAGATTGAGTACTGAGGATTGAAGGTCGACTATTGAGGATTGCGAATTGAGGATTGAGGGTTGGGTATTAAGGATTGAAGACTGAGTATTGAGGATTGAAGGTTGAGGATTGTGGATTGAGGATTGAGGATTGAGGCTTGAATATTGAGGATTGGGGCTGAGTGTTGAGGGTTGAGTGATGAGAATTGATGTTTGTGGATAGAGATTTGAAAATTGCAGGTTGAGTATTGAGTATTGAAATCTGTGAATTCATGATATTCTATTGAGGCTTGAGGATTGACCACTGATTGTTGAGGACTGAGGGCTGAAGCTTGAGGATTCAGGATTGAGGATTCAGGATTGAGGTTTGAGGAGAGAGGACTGAGGGTTGAGGATTGAGGATTGAGAATTGAGGATTGAGGATTGAGGATTGAAGATTGAGGATTCGCTGTTGAGGATTGAACATTGAGGATTGAGGATTGAGGATTGAGGATTGAGGATTGAAGGTTGAATATTGATGAATGAAGATTGAGGATTGAGGATTGAGGGTTGTGGATTGAGAACGAGGACTGAGGGTTGAGTGTTGATGCCTGAGGTCTGAGGATTGAGGATTGAGGATTGCGAACTTAGGATTGAGGATCGAGGATTGAAGATTGAGTATTGAGGATTGAAGATTGAGGATTGAGGATTGACGATTGAGGATAGAGGATTGAGGATTGCAGATTGAGGATTGAGGATTGAGGATTGAGGATTGAGGGTTGTGGATTGAGGAAGAGGACTGAGGGTTGAATATTTATGTTTGAGGTCTGAGGATTGAGGATTGAGGATTGAGAATTGAGGATTGAGGACTGAGGATTGAGGATTGAAGACTGAGGATCGGGTATTGAGGATTGAACATTGAGGATTGAGGATTGAGGATTGAAGATTGAGTACTGAGGAATGAAGATTAAGAGTGAGGATTGAGGATTGAGGACTGAGGATTGAGGATTGAGGATTGAAGGTTCAGTATTGAGGATTGAAGATTGAGAATTGAGGATTGAGGGTTGAACATTGAGGACTGAGTATTGAGGGTTGAGTGATGAGAATTGATGTTTGTGGATAGAGATTTGAAGATTGCAGATTGAGTATTGAGTATTGAAAACTGTGAATTGAGTATATTCTATTGAGGATTGAGGATTGAGGATTGAGGATTGAGGATGAGGGCTGAGGCTTGAGGATTGAGGTTTGTGGACTAAGGACAGAGGATTGAGGATTGCGAATTGAGGATTGAGGATTGAGGATTGAAGATTGAGGATTGGGTATTGAGGATCGAAGAATGGGGATTGAGGATTGATGATTGAGGATTGAGGATTGAATATTGAGTATTGAGGATTGATGATTGACTATTGAGGATTGCGAATTGAGGATTGAGGGTTGAGGATTGGGGATTGAATATTGAGTATTGAGGATTGAAGGTTGAGGGTTGTGGATTGAGAATTGAGGATTGAGGCATGAATATTGAGGATTGGGGCTGAGTGTTGAGGGTTGAGTGATGAGAATTGATGTTTGTGGATAGAGATTTGAAGATTGTAGGTTGAGTATTGAGTACTGAAAACTGTGAATTCATGATATTCTATTGAGGATTGAGGATTGACAACTGATTGTTGAGGACTGAGGGCTGAAGGTTCAGGATTCAGGATTGAGGATTCAGGATTGAGGTTTGAGGAGAGAGGACTGAGGGTTGAGGATTGAGGATTGAGAATTGAGGATTGAGGATTGAGGATTGAAGATTGAGGATTGGCTGTTGAGGATGGAACATTGAGGATTGAGGAGTGAGGATTGAGGATTGAGGATTGAAAATTGAATATTGATGATTGAAAATTGAGGATTGAGGATTGAGGGTTGTGGATTGAGAACGAGGACTGGGGGTTGAGTGTTGATGCCTGAGTTCTGAGGATTGAGGGTTGAGGATTGAAGAATGAGGATTGAAGAATGAGGATTGGGGATTGAGTATTGAGGATTGAGGATTGAATATTGAGGATTGAGGATTGAATATTGAGTATTGAGGATTGAATATTGAGGATTGAGGATTTAGGATTGAGGATTGAAGATTGAGGATTGAGGATTGAGGATTGAGGATTGAGGGTTCTGGATTGAGGACGAGGACTGATGGTTGAATATTTATGATTGAGGTCTGAGGATTGAGGATTGAGGATTGAGAATTGAGGATTGAGGATTGAATATTGAGTATTGGGGATTGAATATTGAGGATTGAGGATTGAGGATTGAGGACTGAGGATTGAGGATTGAAGATTGAGTAGTGAGGATTGAAGATTGAGGACTGCGGATTGAGGATTGAGGATTGAGGATGAGGGCTGAGGGTTGAGGATTGAGGTTTGAGGACTAAGGACAGAGGATTGAGGATTGAGAATTGAGGATTGAGGATTGAGGATTGAAGATTGAGGATTGGGTATTGAGGATCGAAGTATGAGGATTGAGGATTGAGGATTGAGGATTGAGGATTGAATATTGAGTATTGAGGATTGAAGATTGACTATTGAGGATTGCGAACTGAGGATTGAGTATTGAGGATTGGGGATTGAAGATTGAGTATTGGGGATTGAAGGTTGAGGATTGTGGATTGAGAATTGAGGATTGAGGCTTGAATATTAAGGATTGGGGCTGAGTGTTGAGGGTTGAGTGGTGAGAATTGATGTTTGTGGATAGAGATTTGAAGATTGCAGGTTGAGTATTGAGTATTGAAAACTGTGAATTCATGATATTCTATTGAGGATTGAGGATTGACCACTGATTGTTGAGGACTGAGGGCTGAAGACTGAGGATTCAGGATTGAGGATTCAGGATTGAGGTTTGAGGACTGAGGATTAAGGATTGAGGATTGAGGATTGAGGATTGAGGATTGAGGATTGAGGATTGAGGATTGAAGACTGAGGATCGGGTATTGAGGATTCAACATTGAGGATTGAGGATTGAGGATTGAGGATTGAGGATTGAGGATTGAAGGTTGAATATTGATGAATGAAGATTGAGGATTGAGGATTGAAGGTCGTGGATTGAGGACGAGGACTGAGGGTTGAGTATTGATACTTGAGGCCTGAGTATTGAGGATTGAGGATTGCGAATTGAGGATTGAGGATTTAAGATTGAGGATTGGGTACTGAGGATTGAAGAATGAGGATTGAGCATTGAGAGCAGAGGATTGAGAATTGAAGATTGAGTACTGAGGATTGAAGATTGACGATTGAGGATTGAGGATTGAGGATTGAGGATTGAGGATTGAGGATTGAGGATTGAAGATTGAGTATTCAGGATTGAAGATTGAGGATTGAGGATTGAGGATTGAGGATTGAGGATTGAGGATTGAAGATTGTGTACTGAGGACTGAAGATTAAGATTGAGGATTGAGGATTGAGGATTGAGGATTGAGGATTGAGGATTGAGGATTGAAGATTGAGTATTGAGGACTGAAGATTGAGGATTGAGTATTGAGGATTGTGGGTTGAAGATTGAGGATTGGGTATTGAGGATTGAAGAATGAGGATTGAGGATTTAGGATTGAGGATTGAGGATTGAAGATTGAGTATTGAGGATTGAAGATCGAGGATTGAGAATTGAGGATTGAGTATTGAGGATTGAGGATTGAGGATTGGGGGTTGAGGATTGAGGATTGAGGATTGAGAATTGAGGATTGAGGATTGAGGATTGAAGATTGAGGATTGCCTGTTGAGTATTGAACATTGAGGATTGAGGATTGAGTATTGAGGATTGAGGATTGAAGGTTGAATATTGATGAATGAAGATTGAGGAATGAGGATTGAGGGTTGTGGATTGAGAACGAGGACTGAGGGTTGAGTGTTGATGCCTGAGGTGTGAGGATTGAGGATTGAGGATTGCGAACTGAGGATTGAGGATTGAGGATTGAAGGTTGAGGATTGGGTATTGAGGATTGAAGAATGAGGATTGAAGAATGAGGTTTGGGGATTGAGTATTGAGGATTGAGGATTGAATATTGAGTATTGAGTATTGAATATTGATGATTGAGGATTGAGGATTAAGGATTGAGGATTGAAGATTGAGTATTGAGGATTGGGGGTTGAGGATTGAGGATTGAGGATTGAGGATTGAGGATTGAGGATTGAAGATTGAGGATTGAGGATTGAGGATTGAGGATTGATGGTTGTGGATTGAGGACCAGGACTGAGGGTTGAATATTTATGTTTGATGTCTGAGGATTGAGGATTGAGGATTGAGAATTGAGGATTGAGGATTGAGGATTGAAGATTGAGGATTGGGTATTGAGGATTGAGGATTGAGGATTGAAGATTGAGGATAGGGTATTGAGGATTGAAGAATCATGATTGAGGATTGAGGATTGAGGATTGAGGATTCAATATTGAGTATTGAGGATTGAAGATCGACTATTGAGGATTGCGAGTTGAGGATTGAGGGTTGGGGATTAAGGATTGAAGATTGAGTATTGAGGATTGAAAGTTGAGGATTGTGGATTGAGGATTGAGGATTGAGGCTTGAATATTGAGGATTGGGGACTGAGTGTTGAGGGTTGAGTGATGAGAATTGATGTTTGTGGATAGAGATCTGAAGATTGCAGGTTGAGTATTGAGTATTGAAAACTGTGAAATCATGATATTCTATTGAGGATTGAGGATGGACCACTGATTGTTGAGGACTGAGGGCTGAAGGTTGAGGATTCGGGATTGAGGATTGAGAATTGAGGATTGAGGATTGAGGATTGAAGATTGAGGATTGGGTATTGAGGATTGAGGATTGAGGATTGAAGATTGAGGATAGGGTATTGAGGATTGAAGAATGATGATTGAGGATTGAAGAATGATGATTGAGGATTATGGATTGAGAATTGAGGATTGAATATTGAGTATCGAGGATTGAAGATCGACTATTGAGGATTGCGGATTGAGGATTGAGGGCTGGGGATTGAGGATTGAAGATTGAGTATTGAGGATTGAAGGTTGAGGATTGTGGATTGAGGATTGAGGCTTGAACATTGAGGATTGGGAACTGAGTGTTGAGGGTTGAGTGATGAGGATTGATGTATGTGGATAGAGATTTGAAGATTGCAGGTTGAGTATTGAGTATTGAAAACTGTGAAATCATGATATTCTATTGAGGATTGATGATGGACCACTGATTGTTGAGGACTGAGGGCTGAAGATTGAGGATTCAGGATTGAGGATTTAGGATTGAGGTTTGAGGACTGAGGATTGAGGATTGAGGATTGAGGATTGAGGATTGAGGATTGAGAATTGAGGATTGAGGATTGAGGATTGAAGATTGAGGATTGGCTGTTGAGGATTGAACATTGAGGATTGAGGATTGAGGATTGAGGATTGAATATTGATGAATGAAGATTGAGGATTGAGGATTGAATGTCGTGGATTGAGGACGAGGACTGAGGGTTGATTATTGATACTTGAGGCCGGAGGATTGAGGATTGAGGGTTGCGAACAGACGATTGAGTATTTAAGATTGAGGATTGGGTATTGAGGATTGAAGAATGAGGATTGAGGATTGAGGACAGAGGATTGAGGATTGAAGATTGAGTATTGAGGATTGAAGATTGACGATTGAGGATTGAGGATTGAGGATTGAGGATTGAAGATTAAGATTGAGGATTGAGGATTGAGGAGTGAGGATTGAGGATTGAGGATTGAAGGTTGAGTATTGAGGATTGAAGATTGAGGATTGAGGATTGAGGATTGAGGATTGAGGATTGAAGATTGAGTACTGAGGATTGAAGATTAAGATTGAGGATTGAGGATTGAGGACTGAGGATGGAGGGTTGAGGTTTGAATGTTCAGTATTGGGGATTGAAGATTGAGTATTGAGGATTGAGGATTGAACATTGAGGTCTGAGTGTTGAGGGTTGAGTGATGAGAATTGATGTTTGTGGATAGAGATTTTAAGATTGCAGATTGAGTATTGAGTATTGAAAACTGTGAATTGAGTACATTCTATTGAGGATTGAGGATTGACAACTGATTGTTGAGGACTGAGGGCTGAAGCTTGAGGATTCAGGATTGAGGATTCAGGATTGAGGTTTGAGGAGAGAGGACTGATGATTGGGGATTGAGGAATGAGAATTGAGGATTGAGGATTGAGAATTGATGATTGAGGATTGGCTGTTGAGGATTGAACATTGAGGATTGAGGATTGAGGATTGAGGATTGAGGATTGAAGGTTGAATATTGATGAATGAAGATTGAGGATTGAGGATTGAGGGTTGTGGATTGAGAACGAGGACTGAGGGTTGAGTGTTGATGCCTGAGGTCTGAGGATTGAAGATTGAGGATTGCGAACTGAGGATTGAGGATTGAGGATTGAAGATTGAGGATTGGGTATTGAGGATTGAAGAATGAGGATTGAAGAATGAGGATTGGGGATTGAGTATTGAGGGTTGAGGATTGAATATTGAGTATTGAGGATTGAATATTGAGGATTGAGGATTGAGGATTGAGGATTGAGGATGGAGGATTGAAGATTGAGTATTGAGGATTGAAGATTGAGGATTGAGGATTGAGTATTGAGGATTGAGGATTGAGGATTGAAGATTGAGGATTGAGGATTGAGGATTGAGGATTGAGGGTTTTGGATTGAGGACGAGGACTGAGGGTTGAATATTTATGTTTGAGGTCTGAGGATTGAGGATTGAGGATTGAGAATTGAGGATTGAAGATTGACGATCGAGGATTGAGAATTGAGGATTGAGTATTGAGGATTGAGGATTGAAGATTGAGTATTGAGGATTGAAGGTTGAGGAATGTGGATTGAGGATTGAGGATTGAGGATTGAATATTGAGGTTTGGGGACTGAGTGTTGAGGGTTGAATGATGAGAATTGATGTTTGTGGATAGAGATTTGAAGATTGCAGATTGAGTATTGAGTATTGAAAACTGTGAATTGGTGATATTCTATTGAGGATTGAGTATTGACAACCGACTGTTGACGACTGAGGGCTGAGGCTTGAGGATTCAGGATTGAGGATTCAGGATTGAGGTTTCAGGAGAGAGGACTGAGGATTGAGGATTGAGGATTGAGAATTGAGGATTGAGGATTGAGGATTGAAGATTGAGGATTGGCTGTTGAGGAATGAACATTGAGGATTGAGGATTGAGGAATGAGGATTGAGGATTGAAGGTTGAATATTGGTGAATGAAGATTGAGGATTGAGGATTGAGGGTTGTGGATTGAGAACGGGGACTGAGGGTTGAGTGTTGATGCCTGAGGTCTGAGGATTGAGGATTGAGGATTGCGAACTGAGGATTGAGGATTGAGGCTTGAATATTGAGGATTGGGGACTGAGTGTTGAGGGTTGAGTGATGAGGATTGATGTATGTGGATAGAGATTTGAAGATTGCAGGTTGAGTATTGAGTATTGAAAACTGTGAAATCATGATATTCTATTGAGGATTGAGGATGGACCACTGATTGTTGAGGACTGAGGGCTGAAGATTGAGGATTCAGGATTGAGGATTCAGGATTGAGGTTTGAGGACTGAGGATTGAGGATTGAGGATTGAGGATTGAGGATTGAGGATTGAGAATTGAGGATTGAGGATTGAGGATTGAAGATTGAGGATTGGCTGTGGAGGATTGAACATTGAGGATTGAGGATTGAGGATTGAGGATTGAATATTGATGAATGAAGATTGAGGATTGAGGATTGAATGTCGTGGATTGAGGACGAGGACTGAGGGTTGATTATTGATACTTGAGGCCAGAGGATTGAGGATTGAGGGTTGCGAACTGACGATTGAGGATTTAAGATTGAGGATTGGGTATTGAGAATTGAAGAATGAGGATTGAGGATTGAGGTCAGAGGATTGAGGATTGAAGATTGAGTATTGAGGATTGAAGATTGAAGATTGAGTATTGAGGATTGAATGTTGAGGATTGTGGATTGAGAATTGAGGATTGAGGCTTGAATATTGAGGATTGGGGCTGAGTGTTGAGGGTTGAGTGATGAGAATTGATGTTTGTGGATAGAGATTTGAAGATTGCAGGTTGAGTATTGAGTACTGAAAACTGTGAATTCATGATATTCTATTGAGGATTGAGGATTGACAACTGATTGTTGAGGACTGAGGGCTGAAGGTTGAGGATTCAGGATTGAGGATTCAGGATTGAGGTTTGAGGAGAGAGGACTGAGGGTTGAGGATTGAGGATTGAGAATTGAGGATTGAGGATTGAGGATTGAAGATTGAGGATTGGCTGTTGAGGATGGAACATTGAGGATTGAGGAGTGAGGATTGAGGATTGAGGATTGAAAATTGAATATTGATGATTGAAGATTGAGGATTGAGGATTGAGGGTTGTGGATTGAGAACGAGGACTGGGGGTTGAGTGTTGATGCCTGAGGTCTGAGGATTGAGGATTGAGGATTGCGAACTGAGGATTGAGGATTGAGGATTGAAGATTGAGGATTGGGTATTGAGGATTGAAGAATGAGGATTGAAGAATGAGGATTGGGGATTGAGTATTGAGGATTGAGGATTGAATATTGAGGATTGAGGATTGAATATTGAGTATTGAGGATTGAATATTGAGGATTGAGGATTTAGGATTGAGGATTGAAGATTGAGGATTGCGGATTGAGGATTGAGGATTGAGGGTTCTGGATTGAGGACGAGGACTGATGGTTGAATATTTATGATTGAGGTCTGAGGATTGAGGATTGAGGATTGAGAATTGAGGATTGAGGATTGAGGATTGAAGATTGAGGATTGGGTATTGAGGATTGAGGATTGAGGATTGAAGATTGAGGATAGGGTATTGAGGATTGAAGAATGATGATTGAGGATTGAAGAATGATGATTGAGGATTATGGATTGAGAATTGAGGATTGAATATTGAGTATTGAGGATTGAAGATCGACTATTGAGGATTGCGGATTGAGGATTGAGCGTTGGGGATTGAGGATTGAAGATTGAGTATTGAGGATTGAAGGTTGAGGATTGTGGATTGACGATTGAGGCTTGAATATTGTGGATTGGGGACTAAGTGTTGAGGGTTGAGTGATGAGGATTGATGTTTGTGGATAGAGATTTGAAGATTGGAGGTTGAGTATTGAGTATTGAAAACTGTGAAATCATGAAATTCTATTGAGGATTGAGGATGGACCACTGATTGTTGAGGACTGAGGTCTGAAGATTGAGGATTCAGGATTGAGGATTCAGGATTGAGGTTTGAGGATTGAGGATTGATGATTGAGGATTGAAGATTAAGATTGAGGATTGAGGATTGAGGATTGAGGATTGAGGATTGAGGATTGAGGATTGAAGATTGAGTATTGAGGATTGAAGATTGAGGATTGAGGATTGAGGATTGAGGATTGAGGATTGAAGATTGAGTACTGAGGATTGAAGATTAAGATTGAGGATTGAGGATTGAGGACTGAGGATGGAGGATTGAGGATTGAAGGTTCAGTATTGAGGATTGAAGATTGAGTATTCAGGATTGAGGATTGAACTTTGAGGACTGAGTGTTGAGGGTTGAGTGATGAGAATTGATGTTTGTGGATAGAGATTTGAAGATTGCAGATTGAGTATTGAGTATTGAAAACTGTGAAATGAGTATATTCTATTGAGGATTGAGGATTGACAACTGATTGTTGAGGACTGAGGACTGAAGATTGAGGGTTCCGGATTGAGGATTCAGAATTGAAATTTGAGGACTGAGCATTGAGGATTGAAGATTGAGTATTGAGGATTGAAGATTGAGAATTGAGAATTGAGAATTGAGGATTGAGGATTGAGGATTGAGGATGAGGGCTGAGGGTTGAGGATTGAGGTTTGAGGACTGAGGACTGAGGATTGAGGATTGAGAATTGAGGATTGAGGATTGAGGGTTGAAGATTGAGGATTAGGTATTGAGGATTGAAGAATGAGGATTGAGGATTGAGGACAGAGGATTGAGGATTGAAGATTGAGTATTGAGGATTGAAGATTGACGATTGAGGATTTAGGATTGAGGATTGAGGATTCAGGATTGAGGATTGAGGATTGAAGATTGAGTATTGAGGATTGAAGATTGAGGATTGAGGATTGAGGATTGAGGATTGAGGATTGAAGATTGAGGATTGGGGACTGAGTGTTGAGGGTTGAGTGATGAGAATTGATGTTTGTGGATAGAGATTTGAAGATTGCAGGTTGAGTATTGAGTATTGAAAACTGTGAAATCATGATATTCTATTGAGGATTGAGGGTGGACCACTGATTGTTGAGGACTGAGGGCTGAAGGTTGAGGATTCAGGATTGAGGATTCAGGATTGAGGCTTGAGGACTGAGGATTGAGGATTGAGGATCGAGGATTGAGGATTGAGGATTGAGGATTGAGGATTGAGGATTGAGGATTGAGGATTCAGGATTGAGGATTGAGGATTGAAGATTGAGTATTGAGGATTGAAGATTGAGGATTGAGTATTGGGGACTGAGGATTGAGGATTGAAGACTGAGGATTGGGTATTGAGGTTTGAACATTGAGGATTGAGGATTGAGGTTTGAGGAGTAAAGATTGAGGATTGAGGATTGAGGATTGAGGTTTGAGGATTGAAGGTTGAAGATTGAATATTGATGATTAAAGATTGAGGGTTGAGGATTGAGGGTTGTGGGTTGAGGACGAGGACTGAGTGTTGAATATTGATGTCTGAGGTCTGAGGATTGAGGATTGAGAATTGAGAATTGAGGATTGAGGATTGAAGATTGAGGATTGGGTATTGAGGATTGACGAATGAGGATTGAGGATTGCGGATTCAGGATTGAAGATTGAGAATTGAGGATTGAAGATTCAGGACTGAGGATTGAGGATTGAGGATTGGGGATTGAGGATTGCGAATTGAATATTCAGTATTGAGGATTGAAGATTCAGAATTGAGGATGAGGATTGAACATTGAATACTGAGTGTTGAGGGTTGAGTGATGAGAATTTATGTTTCTGGATAGAGATTTGAAGATTGCAGATTTAGTATTGAGTATTGAAAACTGTGAATTGAGGATATTCTATTGAGGATTGAGGATTGACAACTGAATGTTGAGGCCTGAGGGCTGAAGATTGAGGATTCAGGATTGAGGATTCAGAATTGAGGTTTGAGGACTGAGGATTGAGGATTGAAGATTGAGTATTGAGGATTGAAGATTGAGGATTGAGGATTGAGGATTGAATATTGAGTATTGAGGATTGAAGGTTGACTATTGAGGATTGCGAATTGAGGATTGAGGATTGTGGATTGATGATTGAAGATTGAGTATTGAGGATTGAAGGTTGAGGATTGTGGATTGAGGATTGAGGATTGAGGCTTGAATATTGAGGATTGGGGACTGAGTGTTGAGGGTTGAGTGATGAGAATTGATGTTTGTGGATAGAGATTTGACGATTGCAGGTTGAGTATTGAGTATTGAAAACTGTGAATTCATGATATTCTATTGAGGATTGAGGATAGACCACTGACTGTTGAGGACTGAGGGCTGAAGACTGAGGATTCAGGATTGAGGATTCAGGATTGAGGTTTGAGGACTGAGGATTGAGGATTGAGGATTGTGGATTGAGGATTGAGGATTGAGGATTGAAGACTGAGGATCGGGTATTGAGGATTGAACATTGAGGATTGAGGATTGAGGATTAAGGATTGAGGGTTGAAGGTTGAATGTTGATGAATGAAGATTGAGGATTGAGTATTGAAGGTCGTGGATTGAGGATTGAGTATTGAAGGCCGTGGATTGAGGACGAGGACTGAGGATTGAGTATTGATACTTGAGGCCTGAGGATTGAGGATTGAGGATTGCGAATTGAGGATTGAGGATTTAAGATTGAGGATTGTGTATTGAGGATTGAAGAATGAGCATTGAGGATTGAGGACAGAGGATTGATGATTGAAGATTGAGTATTGAGGATTGAAGATTGACGATTGAGGATTGAGGATTGAGGATTGAGGATTGAGGATTGAGGATTGAAGATTGAGTATTGAGGATTGATGGTTGTGGACTGAGAACGAGGACTGAGGGTTGAGTGTTGATGCCTGAGGTCTGAGGATTGAGGATTGAGGATTGCGAGCTGAGGATTGAGGATTGAGGATTGAAGACTGAGGATTGGGTATTGAGGATTGAAGAATGAGGATTGAAGAATGAGGATTGGGGATTGAGTATTGAGCATTGAGGATTGAATATTGAGTATTGAGGATTGAATATTGAGGATTGAGGATTGAGGATTGAGGATTGAGGATTGAGGATTGAAGATTGAGTATTGAGGATTGAAGATTGAGGATTGAGGATTGAGGATTGAGGATTGAGGATTGAGGATTGAGGATTGAGAATTGAAGATTGAGGATTGGGTATTGAGGATTGAGGATTGAGGATTGAAGATTGAGGATAGGGTATTGAGGATTGAAGAATGATGATTGAGGATTGAGGATTGAGGATTGAGGATTGAATATTGAGTATTGTGGATTGAAGATCGACTATTGAGGATTGCGAATTCAGGATTGAGGGTTGGGGATTGAGGATTGAAGATTGAGGATTGAGGATTGAGGATTGAGGATTGGGGATTGAGGATTGCGAGTTGAAGATTCAGTATTGAGGATTGAAGATTCAGAATTGAGGATGAGGATTGACCATTGAGTACTGAGTGTTGAGGGTTGAGTGATGAGAATTTATGTTTCTGGATAGAGATTTGAAGATTGCAGATTGAGTATTGAGTATTGAAAACTGTGAATTGAGGATATTCTATTGAGGATTGAGGATTGACAACTGAATGTTGAGGACTGAGGGCTGAAGATTGAGGATTCAGGATTGAGGATTCAGAATTGAGGTTTGAGGACTGAGGATTGAGGATTGAAGATTGAGTATTGAGGATTGAAGATTGAGGATTGAGGATTGAGGATTGAGGATTGAGGATGAGGGCTGAGGGTTGAGGATTAAGGTTTGAGGACTAAGGACAGAGAATTGAGGATTGCGAATTGAGGATTGAGGATTGAGGATTGAGGATGAGGGCTGAGGGTTGAGGATTGAGGTTTGAGGACTGAGGTCTGAGGATTGAGGATTGAGAATTGAGGATTGAGGATTGAGGGTTGAAGATTGAGGATTGGGTATTGAGGATTGAAGAATGAGGATTGAGGATTGAGGATTGAGGATTGAGGATTGAGGATTGAAGATTGAGTATTGAGGATTGAAGATTGACGATCGAGGATTGTGCATTGAGGATTGAGTATTGAGGATCCAGGATTGGGGATTGAGGATTGCGAATTGAAGATTCAGTATTGAGGATTGGAGATTCAGAATTGAGGATGAGGATTGAACATTGAATACTGAGTGTTGAGGGTTGAGTGATGAGAATTTATGTTTCTGGATAGAGATTTGAAGATTGCAGATTGAGTATTGGGTATTGAAAACTGTGAATTGAGGATATTCTATTGAGGATTGAGGATTGACAACTGATTGTTGAGGACTGAGGGCTGAAGCTTGAGGATTCAGTATTGAGGATTCAGGATTGAGGTTTGAGGAGAGAGGACTGAGGATTGAGGATTGAGGATTGAGAATTGAGGATTGAGGACTGATGATTGAAGATTGAGGATTGGCTGTTGAGGATTGAACATTGAGGATTGAGGATTGAGGGTTGTGGACTGAGAACGAGGACTGAGGGTTGAGTGTTGATGCCTGAGGTCTGAGGATTGAGGATTGAGGATTGAGGATTGAGGATTGAGGATTGAGGATTGAAGATTGAGTATTGAGGATTGAAGATTGAGGATTGAGGATTGAGGATTGAGGATGGAGGATTGAAGATTGAGTATTCAGGATTCAAGATTGACGATCGTGGATTGAGCATTGAGGATTGAGTATTGAGGATTCAGGATTGAAGATTGAGTATTGAGGATTGAAGGTTGAGGATTGTGGATTGAGGATTGAGGATTCAGTATTGAATATTGAGGATTGGGGACTGAGTGTTGAGGGTTGTATGATGAGAATTGATGTTTGTGGATAGAGATTTGAAGATTGCAGAATGAGTATTGAGTATTGAAAACAGTAAACTGATGATATTCTATTGAGGATTGAGGATTGACAACTGATTGTTGAGGACTGAGGGCTGAAGCTTGAGGATTCAGGATTGAGGTTTGAGGAGAGAGGACTGAGGATTGAGGATTGAGGATTGAGAATTGAGGATCGAGGATTGAGGATTGAAGATTGAGGGTTGGCTGTTGAGGATTGAACATTGAGGATTCAGGATTGAGGATTGAGGATTGAGGATTGAAGGTTGAATATTGATGAATGAAGATTGAGGATTGAGGATTGAGGGTTGTGGACTGAGAACGAGGACTGAGGGTTGAGTGTTGATGCCCGAGGTCTGAGGATTGAGGATTGAGGATTGCGAGCTGAGGATTTAGGATAGAGGATTGAAGATTGAGGATGGGGTATTGAGGATTGAAGAATGAGGATTCAAGAATGAGGATTGGGGATTGAGTATTGAGCATGGAGGATTGAATATTGAGTATTGAGGATTGAATATTGAGGATTGAGGATTGAGGATTGAGGATTGAGGGTTGAGGATTGAAGATTGAGTATTGAGGATTGAAGATTGAGGATTGAGGATTGAGGATTGAGGATTGAGGATTGAGGATTGAGGATTGAAGATTGAGGATTGGGTATTGAGGATTGAGGATCTAGGATTGAAGATTGAGGATAGGGTATTGAGGATTGAAGAATGATGATTGAGGATTGAGGATTGAGGATTGAGGATTGAATATTGAGTATTGTGGATTGAAGAACGACTATTGAGGATTGCGAATTGAGGATTGAGGGTTGGGGATTGAGGATTGAGGATTGAGGATTGAGGATTGAGGATTGAGGATTGAAGATTGAGTATTGAGGATTGAAGATTGAGGATTGAGGATTGAGGATTCAGGATTGAGGATTGAGGATTGAGGATTGAGGATTGAGGATTGAGAATTGAAGATTGAGGATTGGGTATTGAGGATTGAGGATTGAGGATTGAAGATTGAGGATAGGGTATTGAGGATTGAAGAATGATGATTCAGGATTGAGGATTGAGGATTGAGGATTGAGGATTGAGGATTGAATATTGAGTATTGTGGATTGAAGATCGACTATTGAGGATTGCGAATTCAGGATTGAGGGTTGGGGATTGAGGATTGAAGATTGAGGATTGAGGATTGAGGATTGAGGATTGGGGATTGAGGATTGCGAGTTGAAGATTCAGTATTGAGGATTGAAGATTCAGAATTGAGGATGAGGATTGAACATTGAGTACTGAGTGTTGAGGGTTGAGTGATGAGAATTTATGTTTCTGGATAGAGATTTGAAGATTGCAGATTGAGTATTGAGTATTGAAAACTGTGAATTGAGGATATTCTATTGAGGATTGAGGATTGACAACTGAATGTTGAGGACTGAGGGCTGAAGATTGAGGATTCAGGATTGAGGATTCAGAATTGATGTTTGAGGACTGAGGATTGAGGATTGTAGATTGAGTATTGAGGATTGAAGATTGAGGATTGAGGATTGAGGATTGAGGATTGAGGATGAGGGCTGAGGGTTGAGGATTAAGGTTTGAGGACTAAGGACAGAGGATTGAGGATTGAGAATTGAGGATTGAGGATTGAGGATTGAGGATTGAGGATGAGGGCTGAGGGTTGAGGATTGAGGTTTGAGGACTGATGTCTGAGGATTGAGGATTGAGAATTGAGGATTGAGGATTGAGGGTTGAAGATTGAGGATTGGGTATTGAGGATTGAAGAATGAGGATTGCGGATTGAGGATTGAGGATTGAGGATTGAGGATTGAAGATTGAGTATTGAGGATTGAAGATTGACGATCGAGGATTGTGCATTGAGGATTGAGTATTGAGGATCCAGGATTGGGGATGGAGGATTGCGAATTGAAGATTCAGTATTGAGGATTGAAGATTCAGAATTGAGGATGAGGATTGAACATTGAATACTGAGTGTTGAGGGTTGAGTGATGAGAATTTATGTTTCTGGATAGAGATTTGAAGATTGCAGATTGAGTATTGGGTATTGAAAACTGTGAATTGAGGATATTCTATTGAGGATTGAGGATTGACAACTGATTGTTGAGGACTGAGGGCTGAAGCTTGAGGATTCAGTATTGAGGATTCAGGATTGAGGTTTGAGGAGAGAGGACTGAGGATTGAGGATTGAGGATTGAGAATTGAGGATTGAGGACTGATGATTGAAGATTGAGGATTGGCTGTTGAGGATTGAACATTGAGGATTGAGGATTGAGGATTGAGGATTGAGGATTGAGGATTGAAGGTTGAATATTGATGAATGAAGATTGAGGATTGAGGATTGAGTGTTGTGGGCTGAAAACGAGGACTGAGGGTTGAGTGATGATGCCTGAGGTCTGAGGATTGAGGATTGAGGATTGAGGACTGAGGATTGAGGATTGAGGATTGAAGATTGATTACTGAGGATTGAAGATTGAGGATTGAGGATTGAGGATTGAGGATGGAGGATTGAAGATTGAGTATTGAGGATTCAAGATTGACGATCGTGGATTGAGCATTGAGGATTGAGTATTGAGGATTCAGGATTGAAGATTGAGTATTGAGGATTGAAGGTTGAGGATTGTGGATTGAGGATTGATGATTCAGTAATGAATATTGAGGATTGGGGACTGAGTGTTGAGGGTTGAATGATGAGAATTGATGTTTGTGGATAGAGATTTGAAGATTGCAGTTTGAGTATTGAGTATTGAAAACAGTAATCTGATGATATTCTATTGAGGATTGAGGATTGACAACTGATTGTTGAGGACTGAGGGCTGAAGCTTGAGGATTCAGGATTGAGGTTTGAGGAGAGAGGACTGAGGATTGAGGATTGAGGATTGAGAATTGAGGATTGAGGATTGAGGATTGAAGATTGAGGATAGGGTATTGAGGATTGAAGAATGATTATTGAGGATTGAGGATTGAGGATTGAGGATTGAATATTGAGTATTGTGGATTGAAGATCGACTATTGAGGATTATGAATTGAGGATTGAGGGTTGGGGATTGAGGATTGAAGATTGAAGAAAGAGGATTGAAGAATGAGGATTGGGGATTGAGTATTGAGCATTGATGATTGAATATTGAGTATTGAGGATTGAATATTGAGGATTGAGGATTGAGGATTGAGGATTGAGGATTGAGATTGAAGATTGAGTATTGAGGATTGAAGATTGAGGATTGAGGATTGAGGATTGAGGATTGAGGATTGAGGATTGAGGATTGAAGATTGAGGATAGGGTATTGAGGATTGAAGGATGATGATTGAGGATTGAGGATTGAGGATTGAGGATTGAATATTGAGTATTGTGGATTGAAGATCGACTATTGAGGATTGCGAATTGAGGATTGAGGGTTGGGGATTGACGATTGAAGATTGAGGATTGAGGATTGAGGATTGAGGATTGGGGATTGAGGATTGCGAGTTGAAGATTCAGTATTGAGGATTGAAGATTCAGAATTGAGGATGAGGATTGAACATTGATTACTGAGTGCTGAGGGTTGAGTGATGAGAATTTATGTTTCTGGATAGAGATTTGAAGATTGCAGATTGAGTATTGAGTATTGATAACTGTGAATTGAGGATATTCTATTGAGGATTGAGGATTGACAACTGAATGTTGAGGACTGACGGCTCAAGATTCAGGATTCAGGATTGAGGATTCTGAATTGAGGTTTGAGGACTGAGGATTGAGGATTGAGGACTGAAGATTGAGTATTGAGGATTGAAGATTGAGCATTGAGGATTGAGGATTGAGAATTGAGGATTGAGGATTGAACATTGAGGACTGAGTGTTGAGGGTTGAGCGATGAGAATTGATGTTTGTGGATAGAGATTTGAAGATTGCAGATTGAGTATTGAGTATTGAAAACTGTGAATTGAGAGTATTCTATTGAGGATTGAGGATTGACAACTGATTGTTGAGGACTGAGGGCTGAAGCTTGAGGATTCAGGATTGAGGTTTGTGGAGAGAGGACTGAGGATTGAGGATTGAGGACTGAGAATTGAGGATTGAGGATTGAGGATTGAGGATTGAGGATTGAGGATTGAGGATTGAGGATTGAGGATTGAAGATTGAGGATTGGGTATTGAGGATTGAGGATTGAGGATTGAAGATTGAGGCTAGGGTATTGAGGATTGAAGAATGATGATTGAGGATTGAGGATTGAGGATTCAAGAATGAGGATTGAAGAATGAGGATTGGGGATTGAGTATTGTGCATTGAGGATTGAATATTGAGTACTGAGGATTGAATATTGAGGATTGAGGATTGAGGATTGAGGATTGAGGATTGAGGATTGAAGATTGAGTATTGAGGATTGAAGATTGAGGATTGAGGATTGAGGATTGAGGATTGAGGATTGAAGATTGAGGTTGGGTATTGAGCATTGAGGATTGAGGATTGAAGATTGAGGATAGGGTATTGATGATTGAAGAATGATGATTGAGGATTGAGGATTGAGTATTGAGGATTGAATATTGAGGATTGAGGATTGAGGATTGAGGATTGAGGATTGAGGATTGAAGATTGAGTATTGAGGATAGAAGATTGAGGATTGAGGATTGAGGATTGAGGATTGAGGACTGAGGATTGAGGATTGAAGATTGAGTATTGGGTATTGAGGATTGAGGATTGAGGATTGAAGATTGAGGATAGGGTATTGAGGATTGAAGAATGATGATTGAGGATTGAGGATTGAGGATTGAGGATTGAATATTGAGTATTGTGGATTGAAGATCGACTACTGAGGATTGCGAATTGAGGTTTGAGGGCTGGGGATTGAGGATTGAAGATTGAGGATTGAGGATTGAGGATTGAGGATTGGGGATTGAGGATTGCGAGTTGAAGATTCAGTATTGAGTATTGAAGATTCAGAATTGAGGATGAGGATTGAACATTGAGTACTGAGTGTTGAGGGTTGAGTGATGAGAATTTATGTTTCAGGATAGAGATTTGAAGATTGCAGATTGAGTATTGAGTATTGAAAACTGTGAATTGAGGATATTCTATTGAGGATTCAGGATTGACAACTGAATGTTGAGGACTGAGGGCTGAAGATTGAGGATTCAGGATTGAGGATTCAGAATTGAGGTTTGAGGACTGAGGATTGAGGATTGAAGATTGAGTATTGAGGATTGAAGATTGAGGATTGAGGATTGAGGATTGAATATTGAGTATTGAGGATTGAAGGTTGACTATTGAGGATTGCGAATTGAGGATTGAGGATTGTGGATTGATGATTGAAGATTGAGTATTGAGGATTGAAGGTTGAGGATTGTGGATTGAGGATTGAGGATTGAGGCTTGAATATTGAGGATTGGGGACTGAGTGTTGAGGGTTGAGTGATGAGAATTGATGTTTGTGGATAGAGATTTGACGATTGCAGATTGAGTATTGAGTATTGAAAACTGTGAATTGAGGATATTCTATTGAGGAATGAGGATTGACAACTGAATGTTGAGGACTGAGGGCTGAAGATTGAGGATTCAGGATGAGGATTCAGAATTGAGGTTTGAGGACTGAGGATTGAGGATTGAAGATTGAGTATTGAGGATTGAAGATTGAGGATTGACGCTTGAGGATTGAGGATTGAGGATGAGGGCTGAGGGTTGAGGATTAAGGTTTGAGGACTAAGGACAGAGGATTGAGGATTGAGAATTGAGCATTGAGGATTGAGGATTGAGGATGAGGGCTGAGGGTTGAGGATTGAGGTTTGAGGACTGAGGTCTGAGGATTGAGGATTGAGAATTGAGGATTGAGGATTGAGGGTTGCAGATTGAGGATTGGGTATTGAGGATTGAAGAATGAGGATTGAGGATTGAGGATTGAGGATTGAGGATTGAGGATTGAAGATTGAGTATTGAGGATTGAAGATTGACGATCGAGGATTGTGCATTGAGGATTGAGTATTGAGGATTCAGGATTGGGGATTGAGGATTGCGAATTGAAGATTCAGAATTGAGGATGAGGGTTGAACATTGAATACTGAGTGTTGAGGGTTGAGTGATGAGAATTTATGTTTCTGGATAGAGATTTGAAGATTGCAGATTGAGTATTGGGTATTGAAAACTGTGAATTGAGGATATTCTATTGAGGATTGAGGATTGACAACTGATTGTTGAGGACTGAGGGCTGAAGCTTGAGGATTCAGGATTGAGGATTCAGGATTGAGGTTTGAGGAGAGAGGACTGAGGATTGAGGATTGAGGATTGAGAATTGAGGATTGAGGACTGATGATTGAAGATTGAGGATTGGCTGTTGAGGATTGAACAATGAGGATTGAGGATTGAGGGTTGTGGACTGAGAACGAGGACTGAGGGTTGAGTGTTGATGCCTGAGGTCTGAGGATTGAGGATTGAGGATTGAGGATTGAGGATTGAGGATTGAGGATTGAAGATTGAGTATTGAGGATTGAAGGTTGAATATTGATGAATGAAGATTGAGGATTGAGGATTGAGTGTTGTGGGCTGAAAACGAGGACTGAGGGTTGAGTGATGATGCCTGAGGTCTGAGGATTGAGGATTGAGGATTGAGGACTGAGGATTGAGGATTGAGGATTGAAGATTGATTACTGAGGATTGAAGATTGAGGATTGAGGATTGAGGATTGAGGATGGAGGATTGAAGATTGAGTATTGAGGATTCAAGATTGACGATCGTGGATTGAGCATTGAGGATTGAGTATTGAGGATTCAGGATTGAAGATTGAGTATTGAGGATTGAAGGTTGAGGATTGTGGATTGAGGATTGATGATTCAGTAATGAATATTGAGGATTGGGGACTGAGTGTTGAGGGTTGAATGATGAGAATTGATGTTTGTGGATAGAGATTTGAAGATTGCAGTTTGAGTATTGAGTATTGAAAACAGTAATCTGATGATATTCTATTGAGGATTGAGGATTGACAACTGATTGTTGAGGACTGAGGGCTGAAGCTTGAGGATTCAGGATTGAGGTTTGAGGAGAGAGGACTGAGGATTGAGGATTGAGGATTGAGAATTGAGGATTGAGGATTGAGGATTGAAGATTGAGGATAGGGTATTGAGGATTGAAGAATGATTATTGAGGATTGAGGATTGAGGATTGAGGATTGAATATTGAGTATTGTGGATTGAAGATCGACTATTGAGGATTATGAATTGAGGATTGAGGGTTGGGGATTGAGGATTGAAGATTGAAGAAAGAGGATTGAAGAATGAGGATTGGGGATTGAGTATTGAGCATTGATGATTGAATATTGAGTATTGAGGATTGAATATTGAGGATTGAGGATTGAGGATTGAGGATTGAGGATTGAGATTGAAGATTGAGTATTGAGGATTGAAGATTGAGGATTGAGGATTGAGGATTGAGGATTGAGGATTGAGGATTGAGGATTGAAGATTGAGGATAGGGTATTGAGGATTGAAGGATGATGATTGAGGATTGAGGATTGAGGATTGAGGATTGAATATTGAGTATTGTGGATTGAAGATCGACTATTGAGGATTGCGAATTGAGGATTGAGGGTTGGGGATTGACGATTGAAGATTGAGGATTGAGGATTGAGGATTGAGGATTGGGGATTGAGGATTGCGAGTTGAAGATTCAGTATTGAGGATTGAAGATTCAGAATTGAGGATGAGGATTGAACATTGATTACTGAGTGCTGAGGGTTGAGTGATGAGAATTTATGTTTCTGGATAGAGATTTGAAGATTGCAGATTGAGTATTGAGTATTGATAACTGTGAATTGAGGATATTCTATTGAGGATTGAGGATTGACAACTGAATGTTGAGGACTGACGGCTCAAGATTCAGGATTCAGGATTGAGGATTCTGAATTGAGGTTTGAGGACTGAGGATTGAGGATTGAGGACTGAAGATTGAGTATTGAGGATTGAAGATTGAGCATTGAGGATTGAGGATTGAGAATTGAGGATTGAGGATTGAACATTGAGGACTGAGTGTTGAGGGTTGAGCGATGAGAATTGATGTTTGTGGATAGAGATTTGAAGATTGCAGATTGAGTATTGAGTATTGAAAACTGTGAATTGAGAGTATTCTATTGAGGATTGAGGATTGACAACTGATTGTTGAGGACTGAGGGCTGAAGCTTGAGGATTCAGGATTGAGGTTTGTGGAGAGAGGACTGAGGATTGAGGATTGAGGACTGAGAATTGAGGATTGAGGATTGAGGATTGAGGATTGAGGATTGAGGATTGAGGATTGAGGATTGAGGATTGAAGATTGAGGATTGGGTATTGAGGATTGAGGATTGAGGATTGAAGATTGAGGCTAGGGTATTGAGGATTGAAGAATGATGATTGAGGATTGAGGATTGAGGATTCAAGAATGAGGATTGAAGAATGAGGATTGGGGATTGAGTATTGTGCATTGAGGATTGAATATTGAGTACTGAGGATTGAATATTGAGGATTGAGGATTGAGGATTGAGGATTGAGGATTGAGGATTGAAGATTGAGTATTGAGGATTGAAGATTGAGGATTGAGGATTGAGGATTGAGGATTGAGGATTGAAGATTGAGGTTGGGTATTGAGCATTGAGGATTGAGGATTGAAGATTGAGGATAGGGTATTGATGATTGAAGAATGATGATTGAGGATTGAGGATTGAGTATTGAGGATTGAATATTGAGGATTGAGGATTGAGGATTGAGGATTGAGGATTGAGGATTGAAGATTGAGTATTGAGGATAGAAGATTGAGGATTGAGGATTGAGGATTGAGGATTGAGGACTGAGGATTGAGGATTGAAGATTGAGTATTGGGTATTGAGGATTGAGGATTGAGGATTGAAGATTGAGGATAGGGTATTGAGGATTGAAGAATGATGATTGAGGATTGAGGATTGAGGATTGAGGATTGAATATTGAGTATTGTGGATTGAAGATCGACTACTGAGGATTGCGAATTGAGGTTTGAGGGCTGGGGATTGAGGATTGAAGATTGAGGATTGAGGATTGAGGATTGAGGATTGGGGATTGAGGATTGCGAGTTGAAGATTCAGTATTGAGTATTGAAGATTCAGAATTGAGGATGAGGATTGAACATTGAGTACTGAGTGTTGAGGGTTGAGTGATGAGAATTTATGTTTCAGGATAGAGATTTGAAGATTGCAGATTGAGTATTGAGTATTGAAAACTGTGAATTGAGGATATTCTATTGAGGATTCAGGATTGACAACTGAATGTTGAGGACTGAGGGCTGAAGATTGAGGATTCAGGATTGAGGATTCAGAATTGAGGTTTGAGGACTGAGGATTGAGGATTGAAGATTGAGTATTGAGGATTGAAGATTGAGGATTGAGGATTGAGGATTGAATATTGAGTATTGAGGATTGAAGGTTGACTATTGAGGATTGCGAATTGAGGATTGAGGATTGTGGATTGATGATTGAAGATTGAGTATTGAGGATTGAAGGTTGAGGATTGTGGATTGAGGATTGAGGATTGAGGCTTGAATATTGAGGATTGGGGACTGAGTGTTGAGGGTTGAGTGATGAGAATTGATGTTTGTGGATAGAGATTTGACGATTGCAGATTGAGTATTGAGTATTGAAAACTGTGAATTGAGGATATTCTATTGAGGAATGAGGATTGACAACTGAATGTTGAGGACTGAGGGCTGAAGATTGAGGATTCAGGATGAGGATTCAGAATTGAGGTTTGAGGACTGAGGATTGAGGATTGAAGATTGAGTATTGAGGATTGAAGATTGAGGATTGACGCTTGAGGATTGAGGATTGAGGATGAGGGCTGAGGGTTGAGGATTAAGGTTTGAGGACTAAGGACAGAGGATTGAGGATTGAGAATTGAGCATTGAGGATTGAGGATTGAGGATGAGGGCTGAGGGTTGAGGATTGAGGTTTGAGGACTGAGGTCTGAGGATTGAGGATTGAGAATTGAGGATTGAGGATTGAGGGTTGCAGATTGAGGATTGGGTATTGAGGATTGAAGAATGAGGATTGAGGATTGAGGATTGAGGATTGAGGATTGAGGATTGAAGATTGAGTATTGAGGATTGAAGATTGACGATCGAGGATTGTGCATTGAGGATTGAGTATTGAGGATTCAGGATTGGGGATTGAGGATTGCGAATTGAAGATTCAGAATTGAGGATGAGGGTTGAACATTGAATACTGAGTGTTGAGGGTTGAGTGATGAGAATTTATGTTTCTGGATAGAGATTTGAAGATTGCAGATTGAGTATTGGGTATTGAAAACTGTGAATTGAGGATATTCTATTGAGGATTGAGGATTGACAACTGATTGTTGAGGACTGAGGGCTGAAGCTTGAGGATTCAGGATTGAGGATTCAGGATTGAGGTTTGAGGAGAGAGGACTGAGGATTGAGGATTGAGGATTGAGAATTGAGGATTGAGGACTGATGATTGAAGATTGAGGATTGGCTGTTGAGGATTGAACAATGAGGATTGAGGATTGAGGGTTGTGGACTGAGAACGAGGACTGAGGGTTGAGTGTTGATGCCTGAGGTCTGAGGATTGAGGATTGAGGATTGAGGATTGAGGATTGAGGATTGAGGATTGAAGATTGAGTATTGAGGATTGAAGATTGAGGATTGAGGATTGAGGATTGAGGATTGAGGATTGAGGATGAGGGCTGAGGGTTGAGGATTAAGGTTTGAGGACTAAGGACAGAGGATTGAGGATTGAGAATTGAGGATTGAGGATTGAGGATTGAGGATGAGGGCTGAGGGTTGAGGATTGAGGTTTGAGGACTGAGGTCTGAGGATTGAGGATTGAGAATTGAGGATTGAGGATTGAGGGTTGAAGATTGAGGATTGGGTATTGAGGATTGAAGAATGAGGATTGAGGATTAAGGATTGAGGATTGAGGATTGAGGATTGAAGATTGAGTATTGAGGATTGAAGATTGACGATCGAGGATTGTGCATTGAGGATTGAGTATTGAGGATCCAGGATTGGGGATTGAGGATTGCGAATTGAAGATTCAGTATTGAGGATTGAAGATTCAGAATTGAGGATGAGGATTGAACATTGAATACTGAGTGTTGAGGGTTGAGTGATGAGAATTTATGTTTCTGGATAGAGATTTGAAGATTGCAGATTGAGTATTGGGTATTGAAAACTGTGAATTGAGGATATTCTATTGAGGATTGAGGATTGCCAACTGATTGTTGAGGACTGAGGGCTGAAGCTTGAGGATTCAGTATTGAGGATTCAGGATTGAGGTTTGAGGAGAGAGGACTGAGGATTGAGGATTGAGGATTGAGAATTGAGGATTGAGGACTGATGATTGAAGATTGAGGATTGGCTGTTGAGGATTCAACATTGAGGATTGAGGATTGAGGATTGAGGATTGAGGATTGAGGATTGAAGGTTGAATATTGATGAATGAAGATTGAGGATTGAGGATTGAGGGTTGTGGGCTGAGAACGAGGACTGAGGGTTGAGTGTTGATGCCTGAGGTCTGAGGATTGAGGATTGAGGATTGAGGACTGAGGATTGAGGATTGAGGATTGAAGATTGAGTACTGAGGATTGAAGATTGAGGATTGAGGATTGAGGATTGAGGATGGAGGATTGAAGATTGAGTATTGAGGATTCAAGATTGACGATCGTGGATTGAGCATTGAGGATTGAGTATTGAGGATTCAGGATTGAAGATTGAGTATTGAGGATTGAAGGTTGAGGATTGTGGATTGAGGATTGATGATTCAGTAATGAATATTGAGGATTGGGGACTGAGTGTTGAGGGTTGAATGATGAGAATTGATGTTTGTGGATAGAGATTTGAAGATTGCAGATTGAGTATTGAGTATTGAAAACAGTAATCTGATGATATTCTATTGAGGATTGAGGATTGACAACTGATTGTTGAGGACTGAGGGCTGAAGCTTGAGGATTCAGGATTGAGGTTTGAGGAGAGAGGACTGAGGATTGAGGATTGAGGATTGAGAATTGAGGATTGAGGATTGAGGATTGAAGATTGAGGATAGGGTATTGAGGATTGAAGAATGATGATTGAGGATTGAGGATTGAGGATTGAGGATTGAATATTGAGTATTGTGGATTGAAAATCGACTATTGAGGATTGCGAATTGAGGATTGATGGTTGGGGATTGAGGATTGAAGATTGCAGAATGAGGATTGAAGAATGAGGATTGGGGATTGAGTATTGAGCATTGATGATTGAATATTGAGTATTGAGGATTGAATATTGAGGATTGAGGATTGAGGATTGAGGATTGAGGATTGAGATTGAAGATTGAGTATTGAGGATTGAAGATTGAGGATTGAGGATTGAGGATTGAGGATTGAGGATTGAGGATTGAGGATTGAAGATTGAGGATAGGGTATTGAGGATTGAAGAATGATGATTGAGGATTCAGGATTGAGGATTGAGGATTGAATATTGAGTATTGTGGATTGAAGATCGACTATTGAGGATTGCGAATTGAGGATTGAGGGTTGGGGATTCAGGATTGAAGATTGAGGATTGAGGATTGAGGATTGAGGATTGAGGATTGAGGATTGAAGATTGAGTATTGAGGATTGAAGATTGAGGATTCAGGATTGAGGATTGAGGATTGAGGATTGAGGATTGAGGATTGAAGATTGAGGATTGGGTATTGAGGATTGAGGATTGAGGATTGAAGATTGAGTATAGGGTATTGAGGATTGAAGAATGATGATTGAGGATTGAGGATTGAGGATTGAGGATTGAATATTGAGTATTGTGGATTGAAGATCGACTATTGAGGATTGCGAATTGTGGATTGAGGGTTGGGGATTGAGGATTGAAGATTGAAGAATGAGGATTGAAGAATGAGGATTGGGGATTGAGTATTGAGCATTGATGATTGAATATTGAGTATTGAGGATTGAATATTGAGGATTGAGGATTGAGGATTGAGGATTGAGGATTGAGGATTGAGATTGAAGATTGAGTATTGAGGATTGAAGGTTGAGGATTGAGGATTGAGGATTGAGGATTGAGGATTGAGGATTGAAGATTGAGGATAGGGTAT
Organism: Calliopsis andreniformis; assembly: GCF_051401765.1. Taxonomy (NCBI): domain Eukaryota; kingdom Metazoa; phylum Arthropoda; class Insecta; order Hymenoptera; family Andrenidae; genus Calliopsis; species Calliopsis andreniformis. The sequence continues at coordinate 2,022,445 of NW_027480499.1, forward strand.
TGAGGATTGAAGAATGATGATTGAGGATTGAGGATTGAGGATTGAGGATTGAATATTGAGTATTGTGGATTGAAGATCGACTATTGAGGATTGCGAATTGAGGATTGAGGGTTGGGGATTGAGGATTGAAGATTGAGGATTGAGGATTGAGGATTGAGGATTGGAGATTGAGGATTGCGAGTTGAAGATTCAGTATTGAGGATTGAAGATTCAGAATTGAGGATGAGGATTGAACATTGATTACTGAGTGTTGAGGGTTGAGCGATGAGAATTGATGTTTGTGGATAGAGATTTGAAGATTGCAGATTGAGTATTGAGTATTGAAAACTGTGAATTGAGTGTATTCTATTGAGGATTGAGGATTGACAACTGATTGTTGAGGACTGAGGGCTGAAGCTTGAGGATTCAGGATTGAGGTTTGAGGAGAGAGGACTGAGGATTGAGGATTGAGGACTGAGAATTGAGGATTGAGGATTGAGGATTGAGGATTGAGGATTGAGGATTGAGGATTGAGGATTGAAGATTGAGGATTGAGTATTGAGGATTGAAGATTGAGGATTGAGGATTGAGGATTGAGGATTGAGGATTGAGGATTGAGGATTGAAGATTGAGGATTGAGGATTGACAACTGAATGTTGAGGACTGAGGGCTGAAGATTGAGGATTCAGGATTGAGGATTCAGAATTGAGGTTTGAGGACTGAGGATTGAGGATTGAAGATTGAGTATTGAGGATTGAAGATTGAGGATTGAGGATTGAGGATTGAGGATTGAGGATGAGGGCTGAGGGTTGAGGATTAAGGTTTGAGGACTAAGGACAGAGGATTGAGGATTGAGAATTGAGGATTGAGGATTGAGGATTGAGGATGAGGGCTGAGGGTTGAGGATTGAGGTTTGAGGACTGATGTCTGAGGATTGAGGATTGAGAATTGAGGATTGAGGATTGAGGGTTGCAGATTGAGGATTGGGTATTGAGGATTGAAGAATGAGGATTGAGGATTGAGGATTGAGGATTGAGGATTGAGGATTGAAGATTGAGTATTGAGGATTGAAGATTGACGATCGAGGATTGTGCATTGAGGATTGAGTATTGAGGATCCAGGATTGGGGATTGAGGATTGCGAATTGAAGATTCAGTATTGAGGATTGAAGATTCAGAATTGAGGATGAGGATTGAACATTGAATACTGAGTGTTGAGGGTTGAGTGATGAGAATTTATGTTTCTGGATAGAGATTTGAAGATTGCAGATTGAGTAGTGGGTATTGAAAACTGTGAATTGAGGATATTCTATTGAGGATTGAGGATTGACAACTGATTGTTGAGGACTGAGGGCTGAAGCTTGAGGATTCAGTATTGAGGATTCAGGATTGAGGTTTGAGGAGAGAGGACTGAGGATTGAGGATTGAGGATTGAGAATTGAGGATTGAGGACTGATGATTGAAGATTGAGGATTGGCTGTTGAGGATTGAACATTGAGGATTGAGGATTGAGGATTGAGGATTGAGGATTGAGGATTGAAGGTTGAATATTGATGAATGAAGATTGAGGATTGAGGATTGAGGGTTGTGGGCTGAGAACGAGGACTGAGGGTTGAGTGTTGATGCCTGAGGTCTGAGGATTGAGGATTGAGGATTGAGGACTGAGGATTGAGGATTGAGGATTGAAGATTGAGTACTGAGGATTGAAGATTGAGGATTGAGGATTGAGGATTGAGGATGGAGGATTGAAGATTGAGTATTGAGGATTCAAGATTGACGATCGTGGATTGAGCATTGAGGATTGAGTATTGAGGATTCAGGATTGAAGATTGAGTATTAAGGATTGAAGGTTGAGGATTGTGGATTGAGGATTGATGATTCAGTAATGAATATTGAGGATTGGGGACTGAGTGTTGAGGGTTGAATGATGAGAATTGATGTTTGTGGATAGAGATTTGAAGATTGCAGATTGAGTATTGAGTATTGAAAACAGTAATCTGATGATATTCTATTGAGGATTGAGGATTGACAACTGATTGTTGAGGACTGAGGGCTGAAGCTTGAGGATTCAGGATTGAGGTTTGAGGAGAGAGGACTGAGGATTGAGGATTGAGATTTGAGAATTGAGGATTGAGGATTGAGGATTGAAGATTGAGGATTGGCTGTTGAGGATTGAACATTGAGGATTGAGGATTGAGGATTGAGGATTGAGGATTGAAGGTTGAATATTGATGAATGAAGATTGAGGATTGAGGATTGAGGGTTGTGGACTGAGAACGAGGACTGAGGGTTGAGTGTTGATGCCTGAGGTCTGAGGATTGAGGATTGAGGATTGCGAGCTGAGGATTGAGGATAGAGGATTGAAGATTGAGGATGGGGTATTGAGGATTGAAGAAAGAGGATTCAAGAATGAGGATTGGGGATTGAGTATTGAGCATTGAGGATTGAATATTGAGTATTGAGGATTGAATATTGAGGATTGAGGATTGAGGATTGAGGATTGAGGATGGAGGATTGAAGATTGAGTATTGAGGATTGAAGATTGAGGATTCAGGATTGAGGATTGAGGATTGAGGATTGAGGATTGAGGATTGAAGATTGAGGATTGGGTATTGAGGATTGAGGATTGAGGATTGAAGATTGAGTATAGGGTATTGAGGATTGAAGAATGATGATTGAGGATTGAGGATTGAGGATTGAGGATTGAATATTGAGTATTGTGGATTGAAGATCGACTATTGAGGATTGCGAATTGTGGATTGAGGGTTGGGGATTGAGGATTGAAGATTGAAGAATGAGGATTGAAGAATGAGGATTGGGGATTGAGTATTGAGCATTGATGATTGAATATTGAGTATTGAGGATTGAATATTGAGGATTGAGGATTGAGGATTGAGGATTGAGGATTGAGATTGAAGATTGAGTATTGAGGATTGAAGATTGAGGATTGAGGATTGAGGATTGAGGATTGAGGATTGAGGATTGAGGATTGAAGATTGAGGATAGGGTATTGAGGATTGAAGAATGATGATTGAGGATTGAGGATTGAGGATTGAGGATTGAATATTGAGTATTGTGGATTGAAGATCGACTATTGAGGATTGCGAATTGAGGATTGAGGGTTGGGGATTGAGGATTGAAGATCGAGGATTGAGGATTGAGGATTGAGGATTGGGGATTGAGGATTGCGAGTTGAAGATTCAGTATTGAGGATTGAAGATTCAGAATTGAGGATGAGGATTGAACATTGAATACTGAGTGTTGAGGGTTGAGTGATGAGAATTTATGTTTCTGGATAGAGATTTGAAGATTGCAGATTGAGTATTGGGTATTGAAAACTGTGAATTGAGGATATTCTATTGAGGATTGAGGATTGACAACTGATTGTTGAGGACTGAGGGCTGAAGCTTGAGGATTCAGTATTGAGGATTCAGGATTGAGGTTTGAGGAGAGAGGACTGAGGATTGAGGATTGAGGATTGAGAATTGAGGATTGAGGACTGATGATTGAAGATTGAGGATTGGCTGTTGAGGATTGAACATTGAGGATTGAGGATTGAGGATTGAGGATTGAGGATTGAGGATTGAAGGTTGAATATTGATGAATGAAGATTGAGGATTGAGGATTGAGTGTTGTGGGCTGAGAACGAGGACTGAGGGTTGAGTGTTGATGCCTGAGGTCTGAGGATTGAGGATTGAGGATTGAGGACTGAGGATTGAGGATTGAGGATTGAAGATTGAGTACTGAGGATTGAAGATTGAGGATTGAGGATTGAGGATTGAGGATGGAGGATTGAAGATTGAGTATTGAGGATTCAAGATTGACGATCGTGGATTGAGCATAGAGGATTGAGTATTGAGGATTCACGATTGAAGATTGAGTATTGAGGATTGAAGGTTGAGGATTGTGGATTGAGGATTGATGATTCAGTAATGAATATTGAGGATTGGGGACTGAGTGTTGAGGGTTGAATGATGAGAATTGATGTTTGTGGATAGAGATTTGAAGATTGCAGATTGAGTATTGAGTATTGAAAACAGTAATCTGATGATATTCTATTGAGGATTGAGGATTGACAACTGATTGTTGAGGACTGAGGGCTGAAGCTTGAGGATTCAGGATTGAGGTTTGAGGAGAGAGGACTGAGGATTGAGGATTGAGGTTTGAGAATTGAGGATTGAGGATTGAGGATTGAAGATTGAGGATTGGCTGTTGAGGATTGAACATTGAGGATTGATGATTCAGGATTGAGGATTGAGGATTGAAGGTTGAATATTGATGAATGAAGATTGAGGATTGAGGATTGAGGGTTGTGGACTGAGAACGAGGACTGAGGGTTGAGTGTTGATGCCTGAGGTCTGAGGATTGAGGATTGAGGATTGCGAGCTGAGGATTGAGGATAGAGGATTGAAGATTGAGGATGGGGTATTGAGGATTGAAGAATGAGGATTCAAGAATGAGGATTGGGGATTGAGTATTGAGCATTGAGGATTGAATATTGAGTATTGAGGATTGAATATTGAGGATTGAGGATTGAGGATTGAGGATTGAGGATTGAGGATTGAAGATTGAGTATTGAGGATTGAAGATTGAGGATTCAGGATTGAGGATTGAGGATTGAGGATTGAGGATTGAGGATTGAAGATTGAGGATTGGGTATTGAGGATTGAGGATTGAGGATTGAAGATTGAGTATAGGGTATTGAGGATTGAAGAATGATGATTGAGGATTGAGGATTGAGGATTGAGGATTGAATATTGAGTATTGTGGATTGAAGATCGACTATTGGGGATTGCGAATTGTGGATTGAGGGTTGGGGATTGAGGATTGAAGATTGAAGAATGAGGATTGAAGAATGAGGATTGGGGATTGAGTATTGAGCATTGATGATTGAATATTGAGTATTGAGGATTGAATATTGAGGATTGAGGATTGAGGATTGAGGATTGACGATTGAGATTGAAGATTGAAGATTGAGTATTGAGGATTGAAGGTTGAGGATTGAGGATTGAGGATTGAGGATTGAGGATTGAGGATTGAAGATTGAGGATAGGGTATTGAGGATTGAAGAATGATGATTGAGGATTGAGGATTGAGGATTGAGGATTGAATATTGAGTATTGTGGATTGAAGATCGACTATTGAGGATTGCGAATTGAGGATTGAGGGTTGGGGATTGAGGATTGAAGATTGAGGATTGAGGATTGAGGATTGAGGATTGGGGATTGAGGATTGCGAGTTGAAGATTCAGTATTGAGGATTGAAGATTCAGAATTGAGGATGAGGATTGAACATTGATTACTGAGTGTTGAGGGTTGAGTGATGAGAATTTATGTTTCTGGATAGAGATTTGAAGATTGCAGATTGAGTATTGAGTATTGAAAACTGTGAATTGAGGATATTCTATTGAGGATTGAGGATTGACAACTGAATGTTGAGGACTGACGGCTGAAGATTCAGGATTCAGGATTGAGGATTCAGTATTGAGGTTTGAGGACTGAGGATTGAGGATTGAGGACTGAAGATTGAGTATTGAGGATTGAAGATTGAGCATTGAGGATTGAGGATTGAGAATTGAGGATTGAGGATTGAACATTGAGGACTGAGTGTTGAGAGTTGAGCGATGAGAATTGATGTTTGTGGATAGAGATTTGAAGATTGCAGATTGAGTATTGAGTATTGAAAACTGTGAATTGAGTGTATTCTATTGAGGATTGAGGATTGACAACTGATTGTTGAGGACTGAGGGCTGAAGCTTGAGGATTCAGGATTGAGGTTTGAGGAGAGAGGACTGAGGATTGAGGATTGAGGACTGAGAATTGAGGATTGAGGATTGAGGATTGAGGATTGAGGATTGAGGATTGAGGATTGAGGATTGAAGATTGAGGATTGAGTATTGAGGATTGAAGATTGAGGATTGAGGATTGAGGATTGAGGATTGAGGATTGAGGATTGAGGATTGAAGATTGAGGATTGGGTATTGAGGATTGAGGATTGAGGATTGAAGATTGAGGGTAGGGTATTGATGATTGAAGAATGATGATTGAGGATTGAGGATTGAGGATTGAGGATTGAATATTGAGTATTGTGGATTGAAGGTCGACTATTGAGGATTGCGAATTGAGGATTGAGGGTTGGGGATTGAGGATTGAAGATTGAAGAATGAGGATTGAAGAATGAGGATTGGGGATTGAGTATTGAGCATTGAGGATTGAATATTGAGTATTGAGGATTGAATATTGAGGATTGAGGATTGAGGATTGAAGGTTGAGGATTGTGGATTGAGGATTGAGGATTGAGGCTTGAATATTGAGGATTGGGGACTGAGTGTTGAGGGTTGAGTGATGAGAATTGATGTTTGTGGATAGAGATTTGAAGAATGCAGGTTGAGTATTGAGTATTGAAAACTGTGAATTCATGATATTCTATTGAGGATTGAGGATTGACCACTGATTGTTGAGGACTGAGGGCTGAAGATTGAGGATTAAGGATTGAGGATTCAGGATTGAGGTTTGAGGACTGAGGATTGAGGATCGACTATTGAGGATTGCGAATTGAGGATTGAGAGTTGGGGATTGAGGATTGAAGATTGAGTATTGAGTATTGAAGGTTGAGGATTGTGGATTGAGGATTGAGGATTGAGGCTCGAATATTGAGGATTGGGGACTGAGTGTTGAGGGTTAAGTGATGACAATAGATGTTTGTGGATAGAGATTTGAAGATTGCAGGTTGAGTGTTGGGTATTGAAAACTGTGAAATCGTGATATTCTATTGAGGATTGAGGATAGACCACTGACTGTTGAGGACTGAGGGCTGAAGATTGAGGATTCAGGATTGAGGATTCAGGATTGAGGTTTGAGGACTGAGGATTGAGGATTGAGGATTGTGGATTGAGGATTGAGGATTGAGGATTGAAGACTGAGGATCGGGTATTGAGGATTGAGCATTGAGAATTGAGGATTGAGGATTGAGGATTAAGGATTGAGGGTTGAAGGTTGAATATTGATGAATGAAGATTGAGGATTGAGTATTGAAGGTCGTGGATTGAGGATTGAGTATTGAAAACTGTGAATTGAGGATATTCTATTGAGGATTGAGGATTGACAACTGAATGTTGAGGACTGAGGGCTGAAGATTGAGGATTCAGGATTGAGGATTCAGAATTGAGGTTTGAGGACTGAGGATTGAGGATTGAAGATTGAGTATTGAGGATTGAAGATTGAGGATTGAGGATTGAGGATTGAGGATTGAGGATGAGGGCTGAGGGTTGAGGATTAAGGTTTGAGGACTAAGGACAGAGGATTGAGGATTGAGAATTGCGGATTGAGGATTGAGGATTGAGGATTGAAGGTTGAATATTGATGAATGAAGATTGAGGATTGAGGATTGAGGGTTGTGGGCTGAAAACGAGGACTGAGGGTTGAGTGATGATGCCTGAGGTCTGAGGATTGAGGATTGAGGATTGAGGACTGAGGATTGAGGATTGAGGATTGAAGATTGATTACTGAGGATTGAAGATTGAGGATTGAGGATTGAGGATTGAGGATGGAGGATTGAAGATTGAGTATTGAGGATTCAAGATTGACGATCGTGGATTGAGCATTGAGGATTGAGTATTGAGGATTCAGGATTGAAGATTGAGTATTGAGGATTGAAGGTTGAGGATTGTGGATTGAGGATTGATGATTCAGTAATGAATATTGAGGATTGGGGACTGAGTGTTGAGGGTTGAATGATGAGAATTGATGTTTGTGGATAGAGATTTGAAGATTGCAGTTTGAGTATTGAGTATTGAAAACAGTAATCTGATGATATTCTATTGAGGATTGAGGATTGACAACTGATTGTTGAGGACTGAGGGCTGAAGCTTGAGGATTCAGGATTGAGGTTTGAGGAGAGAGGACTGAGGATTGAGGATTGAGGATTGAGAATTGAGGATTGAGGATTGAGGATTGAAGATTGAGGATAGGGTATTGAGGATTGAAGAATGATTATTGAGGATTGAGGATTGAGGATTGAGGATTGAATATTGAGTATTGTGGATTGAAGATCGACTATTGAGGATTATGAATTGAGGATTGAGGGTTGGGGATTGAGGATTGAAGATTGAAGAAAGAGGATTGAAGAATGAGGATTGGGGATTGAGTATTGAGCATTGATGATTGAATATTGAGTATTGAGGATTGAATATTGAGGATTGAGGATTGAGGATTGAGGATTGAGGATTGAGATTGAAGATTGAGTATTGAGGATTGAAGATTGAGGATTGAGGATTGAGGATTGAGGATTGAGGATTGAGGATTGAGGATTGAAGATTGAGGATAGGGTATTGAGGATTGAAGGATGATGATTGAGGATTGAGGATTGAGGATTGAGGATTGAATATTGAGTATTGTGGATTGAAGATCGACTATTGAGGATTGCGAATTGAGGATTGAGGGTTGGGGATTGAGGATTGAAGATTGAGGATTGAGGATTGAGGATTGAGGATTGGGGATTGAGGATTGCGAGTTGAAGATTCAGTATTGAGGATTGAAGATTCAGAATTGAGGATGAGGATTGAACATTGATTACTGAGTGCTGAGGGTTGAGTGATGAGAATTTATGTTTCTGGATAGAGATTTGAAGATTGCAGATTGAGTATTGAGTATTGATAACTGTGAATTGAGGATATTCTATTGAGGATTGAGGATTGACAACTGAATGTTGAGGACTGACGGCTCAAGATTCAGGATTCAGGATTGAGGATTCTGAATTGAGGTTTGAGGACTGAGGATTGAGGATTGAGGACTGAAGATTGAGTATTGAGGATTGAAGATTGAGCATTGAGGATTGAGGATTGAGAATTGAGGATTGAGGATTGAACATTGAGGACTGAGTGTTGAGGGTTGAGCGATGAGAATTGATGTTTGTGGATAGAGATTTGAAGATTGCAGATTGAGTATTGAGTATTGAAAACTGTGAATTGAGAGTATTCTATTGAGGATTGAGGATTGACAACTGATTGTTGAGGACTGAGGGCTGAAGCTTGAGGATTCAGGATTGAGGTTTGTGGAGAGAGGACTGAGGATTGAGGATTGAGGACTGAGAATTGAGGATTGAGGATTGAGGATTGAGGATTGAGGATTGAGGATTGAGGATTGAGGATTGAGGATTGAAGATTGAGGATTGGGTATTGAGGATTGAGGATTGAGGATTGAAGATTGAGGCTAGGGTATTGAGGATTGAAGAATGATGATTGAGGATTGAGGATTGAGGATTCAAGAATGAGGATTGAAGAATGAGGATTGGGGATTGAGTATTGTGCATTGAGGATTGAATATTGAGTACTGAGGATTGAATATTGAGGATTGAGGATTGAGGATTGAGGATTGAGGATTGAGGATTGAAGATTGAGTATTGAGGATTGAAGATTGAGGATTGAGGATTGAGGATTGAGGATTGAGGATTGAAGATTGAGGTTGGGTATTGAGCATTGAGGATTGAGGATTGAAGATTGAGGATAGGGTATTGATGATTGAAGAATGATGATTGAGGATTGAGGATTGAGTATTGAGGATTGAATATTGAGGATTGAGGATTGAGGATTGAGGATTGAGGATTGAGGATTGAAGATTGAGTATTGAGGATAGAAGATTGAGGATTGAGGATTGAGGATTGAGGATTGAGGATTGAGGACTGAGGATTGAGGATTGAAGATTGAGTATTGGGTATTGAGGATTGAGGATTGAGGATTGAAGATTGAGGATAGGGTATTGAGGATTGAAGAATGATGATTGAGGATTGAGGATTGAGGATTGAGGATTGAATATTGAGTATTGTGGATTGAAGATCGACTACTGAGGATTGCGAATTGAGGTTTGAGGGCTGGGGATTGAGGATTGAAGATTGAGGATTGAGGATTGAGGATTGAGGATTGGGGATTGAGGATTGCGAGTTGAAGATTCAGTATTGAGTATTGAAGATTCAGAATTGAGGATGAGGATTGAACATTGAGTACTGAGTGTTGAGGGTTGAGTGATGAGAATTTATGTTTCAGGATAGAGATTTGAAGATTGCAGATTGAGTATTGAGTATTGAAAACTGTGAATTGAGGATATTCTATTGAGGATTCAGGATTGACAACTGAATGTTGAGGACTGAGGGCTGAAGATTGAGGATTCAGGATTGAGGATTCAGAATTGAGGTTTGAGGACTGAGGATTGAGGATTGAAGATTGAGTATTGAGGATTGAAGATTGAGGATTGAGGATTGAGGATTGAATATTGAGTATTGAGGATTGAAGGTTGACTATTGAGGATTGCGAATTGAGGATTGAGGATTGTGGATTGATGATTGAAGATTGAGTATTGAGGATTGAAGGTTGAGGATTGTGGATTGAGGATTGAGGATTGAGGCTTGAATATTGAGGATTGGGGACTGAGTGTTGAGGGTTGAGTGATGAGAATTGATGTTTGTGGATAGAGATTTGACGATTGCAGATTGAGTATTGAGTATTGAAAACTGTGAATTGAGGATATTCTATTGAGGAATGAGGATTGACAACTGAATGTTGAGGACTGAGGGCTGAAGATTGAGGATTCAGGATGAGGATTCAGAATTGAGGTTTGAGGACTGAGGATTGAGGATTGAAGATTGAGTATTGAGGATTGAAGATTGAGGATTGACGCTTGAGGATTGAGGATTGAGGATGAGGGCTGAGGGTTGAGGATTAAGGTTTGAGGACTAAGGACAGAGGATTGAGGATTGAGAATTGAGCATTGAGGATTGAGGATTGAGGATGAGGGCTGAGGGTTGAGGATTGAGGTTTGAGGACTGAGGTCTGAGGATTGAGGATTGAGAATTGAGGATTGAGGATTGAGGGTTGCAGATTGAGGATTGGGTATTGAGGATTGAAGAATGAGGATTGAGGATTGAGGATTGAGGATTGAGGATTGAGGATTGAAGATTGAGTATTGAGGATTGAAGATTGACGATCGAGGATTGTGCATTGAGGATTGAGTATTGAGGATTCAGGATTGGGGATTGAGGATTGCGAATTGAAGATTCAGAATTGAGGATGAGGGTTGAACATTGAATACTGAGTGTTGAGGGTTGAGTGATGAGAATTTATGTTTCTGGATAGAGATTTGAAGATTGCAGATTGAGTATTGGGTATTGAAAACTGTGAATTGAGGATATTCTATTGAGGATTGAGGATTGACAACTGATTGTTGAGGACTGAGGGCTGAAGCTTGAGGATTCAGGATTGAGGATTCAGGATTGAGGTTTGAGGAGAGAGGACTGAGGATTGAGGATTGAGGATTGAGAATTGAGGATTGAGGACTGATGATTGAAGATTGAGGATTGGCTGTTGAGGATTGAACAATGAGGATTGAGGATTGAGGGTTGTGGACTGAGAACGAGGACTGAGGGTTGAGTGTTGATGCCTGAGGTCTGAGGATTGAGGATTGAGGATTGAGGATTGAGGATTGAGGATTGAGGATTGAAGATTGAGTATTGAGGATTGAAGATTGAGGATTGAGGATTGAGGATTGAGGATTGAGGATTGAGGATGAGGGCTGAGGGTTGAGGATTAAGGTTTGAGGACTAAGGACAGAGGATTGAGGATTGAGAATTGAGGATTGAGGATTGAGGATTGAGGATGAGGGCTGAGGGTTGAGGATTGAGGTTTGAGGACTGAGGTCTGAGGATTGAGGATTGAGAATTGAGGATTGAGGATTGAGGGTTGAAGATTGAGGATTGGGTATTGAGGATTGAAGAATGAGGATTGAGGATTAAGGATTGAGGATTGAGGATTGAGGATTGAAGATTGAGTATTGAGGATTGAAGATTGACGATCGAGGATTGTGCATTGAGGATTGAGTATTGAGGATCCAGGATTGGGGATTGAGGATTGCGAATTGAAGATTCAGTATTGAGGATTGAAGATTCAGAATTGAGGATGAGGATTGAACATTGAATACTGAGTGTTGAGGGTTGAGTGATGAGAATTTATGTTTCTGGATAGAGATTTGAAGATTGCAGATTGAGTATTGGGTATTGAAAACTGTGAATTGAGGATATTCTATTGAGGATTGAGGATTGCCAACTGATTGTTGAGGACTGAGGGCTGAAGCTTGAGGATTCAGTATTGAGGATTCAGGATTGAGGTTTGAGGAGAGAGGACTGAGGATTGAGGATTGAGGATTGAGAATTGAGGATTGAGGACTGATGATTGAAGATTGAGGATTGGCTGTTGAGGATTCAACATTGAGGATTGAGGATTGAGGATTGAGGATTGAGGATTGAGGATTGAAGGTTGAATATTGATGAATGAAGATTGAGGATTGAGGATTGAGGGTTGTGGGCTGAGAACGAGGACTGAGGGTTGAGTGTTGATGCCTGAGGTCTGAGGATTGAGGATTGAGGATTGAGGACTGAGGATTGAGGATTGAGGATTGAAGATTGAGTACTGAGGATTGAAGATTGAGGATTGAGGATTGAGGATTGAGGATGGAGGATTGAAGATTGAGTATTGAGGATTCAAGATTGACGATCGTGGATTGAGCATTGAGGATTGAGTATTGAGGATTCAGGATTGAAGATTGAGTATTGAGGATTGAAGGTTGAGGATTGTGGATTGAGGATTGATGATTCAGTAATGAATATTGAGGATTGGGGACTGAGTGTTGAGGGTTGAATGATGAGAATTGATGTTTGTGGATAGAGATTTGAAGATTGCAGATTGAGTATTGAGTATTGAAAACAGTAATCTGATGATATTCTATTGAGGATTGAGGATTGACAACTGATTGTTGAGGACTGAGGGCTGAAGCTTGAGGATTCAGGATTGAGGTTTGAGGAGAGAGGACTGAGGATTGAGGATTGAGGATTGAGAATTGAGGATTGAGGATTGAGGATTGAAGATTGAGGATAGGGTATTGAGGATTGAAGAATGATGATTGAGGATTGAGGATTGAGGATTGAGGATTGAATATTGAGTATTGTGGATTGAAAATCGACTATTGAGGATTGCGAATTGAGGATTGATGGTTGGGGATTGAGGATTGAAGATTGCAGAATGAGGATTGAAGAATGAGGATTGGGGATTGAGTATTGAGCATTGATGATTGAATATTGAGTATTGAGGATTGAATATTGAGGATTGAGGATTGAGGATTGAGGATTGAGGATTGAGATTGAAGATTGAGTATTGAGGATTGAAGATTGAGGATTGAGGATTGAGGATTGAGGATTGAGGATTGAGGATTGAGGATTGAAGATTGAGGATAGGGTATTGAGGATTGAAGAATGATGATTGAGGATTCAGGATTGAGGATTGAGGATTGAATATTGAGTATTGTGGATTGAAGATCGACTATTGAGGATTGCGAATTGAGGATTGAGGGTTGGGGATTCAGGATTGAAGATTGAGGATTGAGGATTGAGGATTGAGGATTGAGGATTGAGGATTGAAGATTGAGTATTGAGGATTGAAGATTGAGGATTCAGGATTGAGGATTGAGGATTGAGGATTGAGGATTGAGGATTGAAGATTGAGGATTGGGTATTGAGGATTGAGGATTGAGGATTGAAGATTGAGTATAGGGTATTGAGGATTGAAGAATGATGATTGAGGATTGAGGATTGAGGATTGAGGATTGAATATTGAGTATTGTGGATTGAAGATCGACTATTGAGGATTGCGAATTGTGGATTGAGGGTTGGGGATTGAGGATTGAAGATTGAAGAATGAGGATTGAAGAATGAGGATTGGGGATTGAGTATTGAGCATTGATGATTGAATATTGAGTATTGAGGATTGAATATTGAGGATTGAGGATTGAGGATTGAGGATTGAGGATTGAGGATTGAGATTGAAGATTGAGTATTGAGGATTGAAGGTTGAGGATTGAGGATTGAGGATTGAGGATTGAGGATTGAGGATTGAAGATTGAGGATAGGGTATTGAGGATTGAAGAATGATGATTGAGGATTGAGGATTGAGGATTGAGGATTGAATATTGAGTATTGTGGATTGAAGATCGACTATTGAGGATTGCGAATTGAGGATTGAGGGTTGGGGATTGAGGATTGAAGATTGAGGATTGAGGATTGAGGATTGAGGATTGGAGATTGAGGATTGCGAGTTGAAGATTCAGTATTGAGGATTGAAGATTCAGAATTGAGGATGAGGATTGAACATTGATTACTGAGTGTTGAGGGTTGAGCGATGAGAATTGATGTTTGTGGATAGAGATTTGAAGATTGCAGATTGAGTATTGAGTATTGAAAACTGTGAATTGAGTGTATTCTATTGAGGATTGAGGATTGACAACTGATTGTTGAGGACTGAGGGCTGAAGCTTGAGGATTCAGGATTGAGGTTTGAGGAGAGAGGACTGAGGATTGAGGATTGAGGACTGAGAATTGAGGATTGAGGATTGAGGATTGAGGATTGAGGATTGAGGATTGAGGATTGAGGATTGAAGATTGAGGATTGAGTATTGAGGATTGAAGATTGAGGATTGAGGATTGAGGATTGAGGATTGAGGATTGAGGATTGAGGATTGAAGATTGAGGATTGGGTATTGAGGATTGAGGATTGAGGATTGAAGATTGAGGGTAGGGTATTGATGATTGAAGAATGATGATTGAGGATTGAGGATTGAGGATTGAGGATTGAATATTGAGTATTGTGGATTGAAGGTCGACTATTGAGGATTGCGAATTGAGGATTGAGGGTTGGGGATTGAGGATTGAAGATTGAAGAATGAGGATTGAAGAATGAGGATTGGGGATTGAGTATTGAGCATTGAGGATTGAATATTGAGTATTGAGGATTGAATATTGAGGATTGAGGATTGAGGATTGAATATTGAGTATTGTGGATTGAAGATCGACTATTGAGGATTGCGAATTCAGGATTGAGGGTTGGGGATTGAGGATTGAAGATTGAGGATTGAGGATTTAGGATTGAGGATTGGGGATTGAGGATTGCGAGTTGAAGATTCAGTATTGAGGATTGAAGATTCAGAATAGAGGATGAGGATTGAACATTGAGTACTGAGTGTTGAGGGTTGAGTGATGAGAATTTATGTTTCTGGATAGAGATTTGAAGATTGCAGATTGAGTATTGAGTATTGAAAACTGTGAGTTGAGGATATTCTATTGAGGATTGAGGATTGACAACTGAATGTTGAGGACTGAGGGCTGAAGATTGAGGATTCAGGATTGAGGATTCAGAATTGAGGTTTGAGGACTGAGGATTGAGGATTGAAGATTGAGTATTGAGGATTGAAGATTGAGGATTGAGGATTGAGGATTGAGGATTGAGGATGAGGGCTGAGGGTTGAGGATTAAGGTTTGAGGACTAAGGACAGAGGATTGAGGATTGAGAATTGAGGATTGAGGATTGAGGATTGAGGATGAGGGCTGAGGGTTGAGGATTGAGGTTTGAGGACTGATGTCTGAGGATTGAGGATTGAGAATTGAGGATTGAGGATTGAGGGTTGAAGATTGAGGATTGGGTATTGAGGATTGAAGAATGAGGATTGAGGATTGAGGATTGAGGATTGAGGATTGAGGATTGAAGATTGAGTATTGAGGATTGAAGATTGACGATCGAGGATTGTGCATTGAGGATTGAGTATTGAGGATCCAGGATTGGGGATTGAGGATTGCGAATTGAAGATTCAGTATTGAGGATTGAAGATTCAGAATTGAGGATGAGGATTGAACATTGAATACTGAGTGTTGAGGGTTGAGTGATGAGAATTTATGTTTCTGGATAGAGATTTGAAGATTGCAGATTGAGTAGTGGGTATTGAAAACTGTGAATTGAGGATATTCTATTGAGGATTGAGGATTGACAACTGATTGTTGAGGACTGAGGGCTGAAGCTTGAGGATTCAGTATTGAGGATTCAGGATTGAGGTTTGAGGAGAGAGGACTGAGGATTGAGGATTGAGGATTGAGAATTGAGGATTGAGGACTGATGATTGAAGATTGAGGATTGGCTGTTGAGGATTGAACATTGAGGATTGAGGATTGAGGATTGAGGATTGAGGATTGAGGATTGAAGGTTGAATATTGATGAATGAAGATTGAGGATTGAGGATTGAGGGTTGTGGGCTGAGAACGAGGACTGAGGGTTGAGTGTTGATGCCTGAGGTCTGAGGATTGAGGATTGAGGATTGAGGACTGAGGATTGAGGATTGAGGATTGAAGATTGAGTACTGAGGATTGAAGATTGAGGATTGAGGATTGAGGATTGAGGATGGAGGATTGAAGATTGAGTATTGAGGATTCAAGATTGACGATCGTGGATTGAGCATTGAGGATTGAGTATTGAGGATTCAGGATTGAAGATTGAGTATTAAGGATTGAAGGTTGAGGATTGTGGATTGAGGATTGATGATTCAGTAATGAATATTGAGGATTGGGGACTGAGTGTTGAGGGTTGAATGATGAGAATTGATGTTTGTGGATAGAGATTTGAAGATTGCAGATTGAGTATTGAGTATTGAAAACAGTAATCTGATGATATTCTATTGAGGATTGAGGATTGACAACTGATTGTTGAGGACTGAGGGCTGAAGCTTGAGGATTCAGGATTGAGGTTTGAGGAGAGAGGACTGAGGATTGAGGATTGAGATTTGAGAATTGAGGATTGAGGATTGAGGATTGAAGATTGAGGATTGGCTGTTGAGGATTGAACATTGAGGATTGAGGATTGAGGATTGAGGATTGAGGATTGAAGGTTGAATATTGATGAATGAAGATTGAGGATTGAGGATTGAGGGTTGTGGACTGAGAACGAGGACTGAGGGTTGAGTGTTGATGCCTGAGGTCTGAGGATTGAGGATTGAGGATTGCGAGCTGAGGATTGAGGATAGAGGATTGAAGATTGAGGATGGGGTATTGAGGATTGAAGAAAGAGGATTCAAGAATGAGGATTGGGGATTGAGTATTGAGCATTGAGGATTGAATATTGAGTATTGAGGATTGAATATTGAGGATTGAGGATTGAGGATTGAGGATTGAGGATGGAGGATTGAAGATTGAGTATTGAGGATTGAAGATTGAGGATTCAGGATTGAGGATTGAGGATTGAGGATTGAGGATTGAGGATTGAAGATTGAGGATTGGGTATTGAGGATTGAGGATTGAGGATTGAAGATTGAGTATAGGGTATTGAGGATTGAAGAATGATGATTGAGGATTGAGGATTGAGGATTGAGGATTGAATATTGAGTATTGTGGATTGAAGATCGACTATTGAGGATTGCGAATTGTGGATTGAGGGTTGGGGATTGAGGATTGAAGATTGAAGAATGAGGATTGAAGAATGAGGATTGGGGATTGAGTATTGAGCATTGATGATTGAATATTGAGTATTGAGGATTGAATATTGAGGATTGAGGATTGAGGATTGAGGATTGAGGATTGAGATTGAAGATTGAGTATTGAGGATTGAAGATTGAGGATTGAGGATTGAGGATTGAGGATTGAGGATTGAGGATTGAGGATTGAAGATTGAGGATAGGGTATTGAGGATTGAAGAATGATGATTGAGGATTGAGGATTGAGGATTGAGGATTGAATATTGAGTATTGTGGATTGAAGATCGACTATTGAGGATTGCGAATTGAGGATTGAGGGTTGGGGATTGAGGATTGAAGATCGAGGATTGAGGATTGAGGATTGAGGATTGGGGATTGAGGATTGCGAGTTGAAGATTCAGTATTGAGGATTGAAGATTCAGAATTGAGGATGAGGATTGAACATTGATTACTGAGTGTTGAGGGTTGAGTGATGAGAATTTATGTTTCTGGATAGAGATTTGAAGATTGCAGATTGAGTATTGAGTATTGAAAACTGTGAATTGAGGATATTCTATTGAGGATTGAGGATTGACAACTGAATGTTGAGGACTGACGGCTGAAGATTCAGGATTCAGGATTGAGGATTCAGAATTGAGGTTTGAGGACTGAGGATTGAGGATTGAGGACTGAAGATTGAGTATTGAGGATTGAAGATTGAGCATTGAGGATTGAGGATTGAGAATTGAGGATTGAGGATTGAACATTGAGGACTGAGTGTTGAGGGTTGAGCGATGAGAATTGATGTTTGTGGATAGAGATTTGAAGATTGCAGATTGAGTATTGAGTATTGAAAACTGTGAATTGAGTGTATTCTATTGAGGATTGAGGATTGACAACTGATTGTTGAGGACTGAGGGCTGAAGCTTGAGGATTCAGGATTGAGGTTTGAGGAGAGAGGACTGAGGATTGAGGATTGAGGACTGAGAATTGAGGATTGAGGATTGAGGATTGAGGATTGAGGATTGAGGATTGAGGATTGAGGATTGAAGATTGAGGATTGAGTATTGAGGATTGAAGATTGAGGATTGAGGATTGAGGATTGAGGATTGAGGATTGAGGATTGAGGATTGAAGATTGAGGATTGGGTATTGAGGATTGAGGATTGAGGATTGAAGATTGAGGGTAGGGTATTGATGATTGAAGAATGATGATTGAGGATTGAGGATTGAGGATTGAGGATTGAATATTGAGTATTGTGGATTGAAGGTCGACTATTGAGGATTGCGAATTGAGGATTGAGGGTTGGGGATTGAGGATTGAAGATTGAAGAATGAGGATTGAAGAATGAGGATTGGGGATTGAGTATTGAGCATTGAGGATTGAATATTGAGTATTGAGGATTGAATATTGAGGATTGAGGATTGAGGATTGAAGGTTGAGGATTGTGGATTGAGGATTGAGGATTGAGGCTTGAATATTGAGGATTGGGGACTGAGTGTTGAGGGTTGAGTGATGAGAATTGATGTTTGTGGATAGAGATTTGAAGAATGCAGGTTGAGTATTGAGTATTGAAAACTGTGAATTCATGATATTCTATTGAGGATTGAGGATTGACCACTGATTGTTGAGGACTGAGGGCTGAAGATTGAGGATTAAGGATTGAGGATTCAGGATTGAGGTTTGAGGACTGAGGATTGAGGATCGACTATTGAGGATTGCGAATTGAGGATTGAGAGTTGGGGATTGAGGATTGAAGATTGAGTATTGAGTATTGAAGGTTGAGGATTGTGGATTGAGGATTGAGGATTGAGGCTCGAATATTGAGGATTGGGGACTGAGTGTTGAGGGTTAAGTGATGACAATAGATGTTTGTGGATAGAGATTTGAAGATTGCAGGTTGAGTGTTGGGTATTGAAAACTGTGAAATCGTGATATTCTATTGAGGATTGAGGATAGACCACTGACTGTTGAGGACTGAGGGCTGAAGATTGAGGATTCAGGATTGAGGATTCAGGATTGAGGTTTGAGGACTGAGGATTGAGGATTGAGGATTGTGGATTGAGGATTGAGGATTGAGGATTGAAGACTGAGGATCGGGTATTGAGGATTGAGCATTGAGAATTGAGGATTGAGGATTGAGGATTGAGGATTAAGGATTGAGGGTTGAAGGTTGAATATTGATGAATGAAGATTGAGGATTGAGTATTGAAGGTCGTGGATTGAGGATTGAGTATTGAAAACTGTGAATTGAGGATATTCTATTGAGGATTGAGGATTGACAACTGAATGTTGAGGACTGAGGGCTGAAGATTGAGGATTCAGGATTGAGGATTCAGAATTGAGGTTTGAGGACTGAGGATTGAGGATTGAAGATTGAGTATTGAGGATTGAAGATTGAGGATTGAGGATTGAGGATTGAGGATTGAGGATGAGGGCTGAGGGTTGAGGATTAAGGTTTGAGGACTAAGGACAGAGGATTGAGGATTGAGAATTGCGGATTGAGGATTGAGGATTGAGGATTGAAGGTTGAATATTGATGAATGAAGATTGAGGATTGAGGATTGAGGGTTGTGGGCTGAAAACGAGGACTGAGGGTTGAGTGATGATGCCTGAGGTCTGAGGATTGAGGATTGAGGATTGAGGACTGAGGATTGAGGATTGAGGATTGAAGATTGATTACTGAGGATTGAAGATTGAGGATTGAGGATTGAGGATTGAGGATGGAGGATTGAAGATTGAGTATTGAGGATTCAAGATTGACGATCGTGGATTGAGCATTGAGGATTCAGTATTGAGGATTCAGGATTGAAGATTGAGTATTGAGGATTGAAGGTTGAGGATTGTGGATTGAGGATTGATGATTGAGTAATGAATATTGAGGATTGGGGACTGAGTGTTGAGGGTTGAATGATGAGAATTGATGTTTGTGGATAGAGATTTGAAGATTGCAGATTGAGTATTGAGTATTGAAAACAGTAATCTGATGATATTCTATTGAGGATTGAGGATTGACAACTGATTGTTGAGGACTGAGGGCTGAAGCTTGAGGATTCAGGATTGAGGTTTGAGGAGAGAGGACTGAGGATTGAGGATTGAGGATTGAGAATTGAGGATTGAGGATTGAGGATTGAAGATTGAGGATAGGGTATTGAGGATTGAAGAATGATTATTGAGGATTCAGGATTGAGGATTGAGGATTGAATATTGAGTATTGTGGATTGAAGATCGACTATTGAGGATTATGAATTGAGGATTGAGGGTTGGGGATTGAGGATTGAAGATTGAAGAAAGAGGATTGAAGAATGAGGATTGGGGATTGAGTATTGAGCATTGATGATTGAATATTGAGTATTGAGGATTGAATATTGAGGATTGAGGATTGAGGATTGAGGATTGAGGATTGAGGATTGAGATTGAAGATTGAGTATTGAGGATTGAAGATTGAGGATTGAGGATTGAGGATTGAGGATTGAGGATTGAGGATTGAGGATTGAAGATTGAGGATAGGGTATTGAGGATTGAAGGATGATGATTGAGGATTGAGGATTGAGGATTGAGGATTGAATATTGAGTATTGTGGATTGAAGATCGACTATTGAGGATTGCGAATTGAGGATTGAGGGTTGGGGATTGAGGATTGAAGATTGAGGATTGAGGATTGAGGATTGAGGATTGGGGATTGAGGATTGCGAGTTGAAGATTCAGTATTGAGGATTGAAGATTCAGAATTGAGGATGAGGATTGAACATTGATTACTGAGTGCTGAGGGTTGAGTGATGAGAATTTATGTTTCTGGATAGAGATTTGAAGATTGCAGATTGAGTATTGAGTATTGATAACTGTGAATTGAGGATATTCTATTGAGGATTGAGGATTGACAACTGAATGCTGAGGACTGACGGCTGAAGATTCAGGATTCAGGATTGAGGATTCTGAATTGAGGTTTGAGGACTGAGGATTGAGGATTGAGGACTGAAGATTGAGTATTGAGGATTGAAGATTGAGCATTGAGGATTGAGGATTGAGAATTGAGGATTGAGGATTGAACATTGAGGACTGAGTGTTGAGGGTTGAGCGATGAGAATTGATGTTTGTGGATAGAGATTTGAAGATTGCAGATTGAGTATTGAGTATTGAAAACTGTGAATTGAGAGTATTCTATTGAGGATTGAGGATTGACAACTGATTGTTGAGGACTGAGGGCTGAAGCTTGAGGATTCAGGATTGAGGTTTGAGGAGAGAGGACTGAGGATTGAGGATTGAGGACTGAGAATTGAGGATTGAGGATTGAGGATTGAGGATTGAGGATTGAGGATTGAGGATTGAGGATTGAGGATTGAAGATTGAGGATTGGGTATTGAGGATTGAGGATTGAGGATTGAAGATTGAGGCTAGGGTATTGAGGATTGAAGAATGATGATTGAGGATTGAGGATTGAGGATTGAAGAATGAGGATTGAAGAATGAGGATTGGGGATTGAGTATTGTGCATTGAGGATTGAATATTGAGTACTGAGGATTGAATATTGAGGATTGAGGATTGAGGATTGAGGATTGAGGATTGAGGATTGAAGATTGAGTATTGAGGATTGAAGATTGAGGATTGAGGATTGAGGATTGAGGATTGAGGATTGAAGATTGAGGTTGGGTATTGAGCATTGAGGATTGAGGATTGAAGATTGAGGATAGGGTATTGATGATTGAAGAATGATGATTGAGGATTGAGGATTGAGTATTGAGGATTGAATATTGAGGATTGAGGATTGAGGATTGAGGATTGAGGATTGAGGATTGAAGATTGAGTATTGAGGATAGAAGATTGAGGATTGAGGATTGAGGATTGAGGATTGAGGACTGAGGATTGAGGATTGAAGATTGAGTATTGGGTATTGAGGATTGAGGATTGAGGATTGAAGATTGAGGATAGGGTATTGAGGATTGAAGAATGATGATTGAGGATTGAGGATTGAGGATTGAGGATTGAATATTGAGTATTGTGGATTGAAGATCGACTACTGAGGATTGCGAATTGAGGTTTGAGGGCTGGGGATTGAGGATTGAAGATTGAGGATTGAGGATTGAGGATTGAGGATTGGGGATTGAGGATTGCGAGTTGAAGATTCAGTATTGAGTATTGAAGATTCAGAATTGAGGATGAGGATTGAACATTGAGTACTGAGTGTTGAGGGTTGAGTGATGAGAATTTATGTTTCAGGATAGAGATTTGAAGATTGCAGATTGAGTATTGAGTATTGAAAACTGTGAATTGAGGATATTCTATTGAGGATTGAGGATTGACAACTGAATGTTGAGGGCTGAGGGCTGAAGATTGAGGATTCAGGATTGAGGATTCAGAATTGAGGTTTGAGGACTGAGGATTGAGGATTGAAGATTGAGTATTGAGGATTGAAGATTGAGGATTGAGGATTAAGGATTGAATATTGAGTATTGAGGATTGAAGGTTGACTATTGAGGATTGCGAATTGAGGATTGAGGATTGTGGATTGATGATTGAAGATTGAGTATTGAGGATTGAAGGTTGAGGATTGTGGATTGAGGATTGAGGATTGAGGCTTGAATATTGAGGATTGGGGACTGAGTGTTGAGGGTTGAGTGATGAGAATTGATGTTTGTGGATAGAGATTTGACGATTGCAGATTGAGTATTGAGTATTGAAAACTGTGAATTGAGGATATTCTATTGAGGATTGAGGATTGACAACTGAATGTTGAGGACTGAGGGCTGAAGATTGAGGATTCAGGATGAGGATTCAGAATTGAGGTTTGAGGACTGAGGATTGAGGATTGAAGATTGAGTATTGAGGATTGAAGATTGAGGATTGACGCTTGAGGATTGAGGATTGAGGATGAGGGCTGAGGGTTGAGGATTAAGGTTTGAGGACTAAGGACAGAGGATTGAGGATTGAGAATTGAGCATTGAGGATTGAGGATTGAGGATGAGGGCTGAGGGTTGAGGATTGAGGTTTGAGGACTGAGGTCTGAGGATTGAGGATTGAGAATTGAGGATTGAGGATTGAGGGCTGCAGATTGAGGATTGGGTATTGAGGATTGAAGAATGAGGATTGAGGATTGAGGATTGAGGATTGAGGATTGAGGATTGAAGATTGAGTATTGAGGATTGAAGATTGACGATCGAGGATTGTGCATTGAGGATTGAGTATTGAGGATTCAGGATTGGGGATTGAGGATTGCGAATTGAAGATTCAGAATTGAGGATGAGGGCTGAGGGTTGAGTATTAAGGTTTGAGGACTAAGGACAGAGGATTGAGGATTGAGAATTGAGGATTGAGGATTGAGGATTGAGGATGAGGGCTGAGGGTTGAGGATTGAGGTTTGAGGACTGAGGTCTGAGGATTGAGGATTGAGAATTGAGGATTGAGGATTGAGGGTTGAAGATTGAGGATTGGGTATTGAGGATTGAAGAATGAGGATTGAGGATTAAGGATTGAGGATTGAGGATTGAGGATTGAAGATTGAGTATTGAGGATTGAAGATTGACGATCGAGGATTGTGCATTGAGGATTGAGTATTGAGGATCCAGGATTGGGGATTGAGGATTGCGAATTGAAGATTCAGTATTGAGGATTGAAGATTCAGAATTGAGGATGAGGATTGAACATTGAATACTGAGTGTTGAGGGTTGAGTGATGAGAATTTATGTTTCTGGATAGAGATTTGAAGATTGCAGATTGAGTATTGGGTATTGAAAACTGTGAATTGAGGATATTCTATTGAGGATTGAGGATTGCCAACTGATTGTTGAGGACTGAGGGCTGAAGCTTGAGGATTCAGTATTGAGGATTCAGGATTGAGGTCTGAGGAGAGAGGACTGAGGATTGAGGATTGAGGATTGAGAATTGAGGATTGAGGACTGATGATTGAAGATTGAGGATTGGCTGTTGAGGATTCAACATTGAGGATTGAGGATTGAGGATTGAGGATTGAGGATTGAGTATTGAAGGTTGAATATTGATGAATGAAGATTGAGGATTGAGGATTGAGGGTTGTGGGCTGAGAACGAGGACTGAGGGTTGAGTGTTGATGCCTGAGGTCTGAGGATTGAGGATTGAGGATTGAGGACTGAGGATTGAGGATTGAGGATTGAAGATTGAGTACTGAGGATTGAAGATTGAGGATTGAGGATTGAGGATTGAGGATGGAGGATTGAAGATTGAGTATTGAGGATTCAAGATTGACGATCGTGGATTGAGCATTGAGGATTGAGTATTGAGGATTCAGGATTGAAGATTGAGTATTGAGGATTGAAGGTTGAGGATTGTGGATTGAGGATTGATGATTCAGTAATGAATATTGAGGATTGGGGACTGAGTGTTGAGGGTTGAATGATGAGAATTGATGTTTGTGGATAGAGATTTGAAGATTGCAGATTGAGTGTTGAGTATTGAAAACAGTAATCTGATGATATTCTATTGAGGATTGAGGATTGACAACTGATTGTTGAGGACTGAGGGCTGAAGCTTGAGGATTCAGGATTGAGGTTTGAGGAGAGAGGACTGAGGATTGAGGATTGAGGATTGAGAATTGAGGATTGAGGATTGAGGATTGAAGATTGAGGATAGGGTATTGAGGATTGAAGAATGATGATTGAGGATTGAGGATTGAGGATTGAGGATTGAATATTGAGTATTGTGGATTGAAAATCGACTATTGAGGATTGCGAATTGAGGATTGATGGTTGGGGATTGAGGATTGAAGATTGAAGAATGAGGATTGAAGAATGAGGATTGGGGATTGAGTATTCAGCATTGATGATTGAATATTGAGTATTGAGGATTGAATATTGAGGATTGAGGATTGAGGATTGAGGATTGAGGATTGAGATTGAAGATTGAGTATTGAGGATTGAAGATTGAGGATTGAGGATTGAGGATTGAGGATTGAGGATTGAGGATTGAGGATTGAAGATTGAGGATAGGGTATTGAGGATTGAAGAATGATGATTGAGGATTCAGGATTGAGGATTGAGGATTGAATATTGAGTATTGTGGATTGAAGATCGACTATTGAGGATTGCGAATTGAGGATTGAGGGTTGGGGATTCAGGATTGAAGATTGAGGATTGAGGATTGAGGATTGAGGATTGGGGATTGAGGATTGCGAGTTGAAGATTCAGTATTGAGGATTGAAGATTCAGAATTGAGGATGAGGATTGAACATTGAGGACTGAGTGTTGAGGGTTGAGTGATGAGAATTGATGTTTGTGGATAGAGATTTGAAGATTGCAGATTAAGTATTGAGTTATGAAAACTGTGAATTGAGTATATTCTATTGAGGATTGAGGATTGACAACTGATTGTTGAGGACTGAGGGCTGAAGATTGAGGGTTCCGGATTGAGGATTCAGAATTGAAATTTGAGGACTGAGCATTGAGGATTGAAGATTGAGTATTGAGGATTGAAGATTGAGAGTTGAGGATTGAGGATTGAGGATTGAGGACGAGGACTGAGGGTTGAGTATTGATACTTGATGCCTGAGGATTGAGGATTGAGGATTGCGAATTGAGGATTGAGGATTTAAGATTGAGGACTGGATATTGAGGCTTGAAGAATGAGGATTGAGGATTGAGGACAGAGGATTGAGGATTGAATATTGAGTATTGAGGATTGAAGATTGACGATAGAGGATTGAGGATTGAGGATTGAGGATTGAGGATTGAGGATTGAGGATTGAGGATTGAGCGTTGAGGGTTGAAGATTGAGGATTGGGTATTGAGGATTGAAGAATGAGGATTGAGGATTGAGGATTGAGGATTGAGGATTGGAGATTGAGTATTGAGGATTCAAGATTGACGATCGTGAATTGAGCATTGAGGATTGAGTATTGAGGATTCAGGATTGAAGATTGAGTATTGAGGATTGAAGGTTGAGGATTGTGGATTGAGGGTTGAGGATTGAGGATTGAATATTGAGGATTGGGGACTGAGTGTTGAGGGTTGAATGATGAGAATTGATGTTTGTGGATAGAGATTTGAAGATTGCAGATTGAGTATTGAGTATTGAAAACTGTGAATTGAGTATATTCTATTGAGGATTGAGGATTGGCCACTGATTGTTGAGGACTGAGGTCTGAAGCTTGAGGGTTCCGGATTGAGGATTCAGAATTGAAATTTGAGGACTGAGCATTGAGGATTGAAGATTGAGTATTGAGGATTGAAGATTGAGAATTGAGGATTGAGGATTGAGGATTGAGGATGAGGGATGAGGGTTGAGGATTGAGGTTTGAGGACTAAGGACAGAGGATTAAGGATTGAGAATTGAGGATTGAGGATTGAGGACTGAGGATTGAGGATTGAAGATTGAGTATTAGAGGATTGAGGTTTGTGGACTGAGAACGAGGACTGAGGGTTGAGTGTTGATGCCTGAGGTCTGAGGATTGAGGATTGAGGATTGCGAGCTGAGGATTGAGGATTGAGGATTGAAGACTGAGGATTGGGTATTGAGGATTGAAGAATGAGGATTGAAGAATGAGGATTGGGGATTGAGTATTGAGCATTGAGGATTGAATATTGAGTATTGAGGATTGAATGTTGAGGATTGAGGATTGAGGATTGAGGATTGAGGATTGAGGATTGAGGATTGAGGATTGAAGATTGAGTATTGAGGATTGAAGATTGAGGATTGAGGATTGAGGATTGAGGATTGAGGATTGAGGATTGAGGATTGAGTATTGAAGATTGAGGATTGGGTATTGAGGATTGAGGATTGAGGATTGAAGATTGAGGATAGGGTATTGAGGATTGAAGAATGATGATTGAGGATTGAGGATTGAGGATTGAATATTGAGTATTGTGGATTGAAGATCGACTATTGAGGATTGCGAATTCAGGATTGAGGGTTGGGGATTGAGGATTGAAGATTGAGGATTGAGGATTGAGGATTGAGGATTGGGGATTGAGGATTGCGAGTTGAAGATTCAGTATTGAGGATTGAAGATTCAGAATTGAGGATGAGGATTGAACATTGAGTACTGAGTGTTGAGGGTTGAGTGATGGGAATTTATGTTTCTGGATAGAGATTTGAAGATTGCAGATTGAGTATTGAAAACTGTAAATTGATGATATTCTATTGAGGATTGAGGATTGACAACTGATTGTTGAGGACTGAGGGCTGAAGCTTGAGGATTCAGGAGTGAGGTTTGAGGAGAGAGGACTGAGGATTGAGGATTGAGGATTGAGAATTGAGGATTGAGGATTGAGGATTGAAGATTGAGGATTGGCTGTTGAGGATTGAACATTGAGGATTGAGGATTGAGGATTGAGGATTGAGGATTGAAGGTTGAATATTGATGAATGAAGATTGAGGATTGAGGATTGAGGGTTGTGGACTGAGAACGAGGACGGAGGGTTGAGTGTTGATGCCTGAGGTCTGAGGATTGAGGATTGAAGATTGCGAGCTGAGGATTGAGGATTGAGGATTGAAGATTGAGGATGGGGTATTGAGGATTGTAGAATGAGGATTGAAGAATGAGGATTGGGGATTGAGTATTGAGCATTGAGGATTGAATATTGAGTATTGAGGATTGAATATTGAGGATTGAGAATTGAGGATTGAGGATTGAGGATTGAGGATTGAAGATTGAGTATTGAGGATTGAAGATTGAGGATTGAGGATTGAGGATTGAGGATTGAGGATTGAGGATTGAGGATTGAAGATTGAGGATTGGGTATTGAGGATTGAGGATTGAGGATTGAAGATTGAGGATAGGGTATTGAGGATTGAAGAATGATGATTGAGGATTGAGGATTGAGGATTGAGGATTGAATATTGAGTATTGTGGATTGAAGATCGACTATTGAGGATTGCGAATTGAGGATTGAGGGTTGGGGATTGAGGATTGAAGATTGAAGAATGAGGATTGAAGAATGAGGATTGGGGATTGAGTATTGAGCATTGAGGATTGAATATTGAGTATTGAGGATTGAATATTGAGGATTGAGGATTGAGGATTGAGGATTGAGGATTGAGGATTGAAGATTGAGTATTGAGGATTGAAGATTGAGGATTGAGGATTGAGCATTGAGGATTGAGGATTGAGGATTGAGGATTGAAGATTGAGGATTGGGTATTGAGGATTGAGGATTGAGGATTGAAGATTGAGGATAGGGTATTGAGGATTGAAGAATGATGATTGAAGATTGAGGATTGAGGATTGAGGATTGAATATTGAGTATTGTGGATTGAAGTTCGACTACTGAGGATTGCGAATTGAGGATTGAGGGTTGGGGATTGAGGATTGAAGATTGAGGATTGAGGATTGAGGATTGAGGATTGGGGATTGAGGATTGCGAGTTGAAGATTCAGTATTGAGGATTGAAGATTCAGAATTGAGGATGAGGATTGAACATTGAGTACTGAGTGTTGAGGGTTGAGTGATGAGAATTTATGTTTCTGGATAGAGATTTGAAGATTGCAGATTGAGTATTGAGTATTGAAAACTGTGAATTGAGGATATTCTATTGAGGATTGAGTATTGACAACTGAATGTTGAGGACTGAGGGCTGAAGATTGTGGATTCAGGATTGAGGATTGAGAATTGAGGTTTGAGGACTGAGGATTGAGGATTGAAGATTGAGTATTGAGGATTGAAGATTGAGGATTGAGGATTGAGGATTGAATATTGAGTATTGAGGATTGAAGGTTGACTATTGAGGATTGCGAATTGAGGATTGAGGATTGAGGATTGATGATTGAAGATTGAGTATTGAGGATTGAAGGTTGAGGATTGTGGATTGAGGATTGAGGATTGAGGCTTGAATATTGAGGATTGGGGACTGAGCGTTGAGGGTTGAGTGACAAGGATTGATGTTTGTGGATAGAGATTTGAAGATTGCAGGTTGAGTATTGAGTATTGAAAACTGTGAAATCATGATATTCTATTGAGGATTGAGGATGGACCACTGATTGTTGAGGACTGAGGGCTGAAGATTGAAGATTCAGGATTGAGGATTCAGGATTGACGTTTGAGGTCTGAGGATTGAGGATTGAGGATTGAGGATTGAGGACGGAGGATTGAGGATTGAAGACTGAGGATTGGGTATTGAGGTTTGAACATTGAGGATTGAGGATTGAGGTTTGAGGAGTGAAGATTGAGGGTTGAGGATTGAGGATTGAGGATTGAGGATTGAAGATTGAGTATTGAGGATTGAAGATTGACGATCGAGGATTGAGCATTGAGGATTGAGTATTGAGGAATCAGGATTGAAGATTGAGTATTGAGGATTCAAGGTTGAGGATTGTGGATTGAGGATTGAGGATTGAGGATTGAATATTGAGGGTTGGGGACTGAGTGTTGAGGGTTGAATGATGAGAATTGATGTTTGTGGATAGAGATTTGAAGATTGCAGATTGAGTATTGAGTATAGAAAACTGTAAATTGATGATATTCTATTGAGGATTGAGGATTGACAACTGATTGTTGAGGACTGAGGGCTGAAGCTTGAGAATTCAGGATTGAGGTTTGAGGAGAGAGGACTGAGAATTCAGGATTGAGGATTGAGAATTGAGGATTGAGGATTGAGGATTGAAGATTGCGGATTGGCTGTTGAGGATTGATCTTTGAGGATTGGGGATTGAGGATTGAGGATTGAGGATTGAAGGATGAATATTGATGAATGAAGATTGAGGATTGAGGATTGAGGGTTGTGGACTGAGAACGAGGACTGAGGGTTGAGTGTTGATGCCTGAGGTCTGAGGATTGAGGATTGAGGATTGCGAGCTGAGGATTGAGGATTGAGGATTGAAGATTGAGGATTGGGTATTGAGGATTGAAGAATGAGGATTGAAGAATGAGGATTGGGGATTGAGTATTGAGCATTGAGGATTGAATATTGAGTATTGAGGATTGAATATAGAGGATTGAGGATTGAGGATTGAGGATTGAGGATTGAGGATTGAAGATTGAGTATGGAGGATTGAAGATTGAGGATTGAGGATTGAGGATTGAGGATTGAGGATTGAGGATTGAGGATTGAAGATTGAGGATTGGGTATTGAGGATTGAGGATTGAGGATTGAAGATTGAGGATAGGGTATTGAGGATTGAAGAATGATGATTGAGGATTGAGGATTGAGGATTGAGGATTGAATATTGAGTATTGTGGATTGAAGATCGACTATTGAAGATTGCGAATTGAGGATTGAGGGTTGGGGATTGAGGATTGAAGATTGAAGAATGAGGATTGAAGAATGAGGATTGGAGATTGAGTATTGAGCATTGAGGATTGAATATTGAGTATTGAGGATTGAATATTGAGGATTGAGGATTGAGGATTGAGGATTGAAGATTGAGTATTGAGGATGGAAGATTGAGGATTGAGGATTGAGGATTGAGGATTGAGGACGGAGGATTGAGGATTGAAGACTGAGGATTGGGTATTGAGGTTTGAACATTGAGGATTGAGGATTGAGGTTTGAGGAGTGAAGATTGAGGGTTGAGGATTGAGGATTGAGGATTGAGGATTGAAGATTGAGTATTGAGGATTGAAGATTGACGATCGAGGATTGAGCATTGAGGATTGAGTATTGAGGAATCAGGATTGAAGATTGAGTATTGAGGATTCAAGGTTGAGGATTGTGGATTGAGGATTGAGGATTGAGGATTGAATATTGAGGGTTGGGGACTGAGTGTTGAGGGTTGAATGATGAGAATTGATGTTTGTGGATAGAGATTTGAAGATTGCAGATTGAGTATTGAGTATAGAAAACTGTAAATTGATGATATTCTATTGAGGATTGAGGATTGACAACTGATTGTTGAGGACTGAGGGCTGAAGCTTGAGAATTCAGGATTGAGGTTTGAGGAGAGAGGACTGAGAATTCAGGATTGAGGATTGAGAATTGAGGATTGAGGATTGAGGATTGAAGATTGCGGATTGGCTGTTGAGGATTGATCTTTGAGGATTGGGGATTGAGGATTGAGGATTGAGGATTGAAGGATGATTATTGATGAATGAAGATTGAGGATTGAGGATTGAGGGTTGTGGACTGAGAACGAGGACTGAGGGTTGAGTGTTGATGCCTGAGGTCTGAGGATTGAGGATTGAGGATTGCGAGCTGAGGATTGAGGATTGAGGATTGAAGATTGAGGATTGGGTATTGAGGATTGAAGAATGAGGATTGAAGAATGAGGATTGGGGATTGAGTATTGAGCATTGAGGATTGAATATTGAGTATTGAGGATTGAATATAGAGGATTGAGGATTGAGGATTGAGGATTGAGGATTGAGGATTGAGGATTGAAGATTGAGTATGGAGGATTGAAGATTGAGGATTGAGGATTGAGGATTGAGGATTGAGGATTGAGGATTGAGGATTGAAGATTGAGGATTGGGTATTGAGGATTGAGGATTGAGGATTGAAGATTGAGGATAGGGTATTGAGGATTGAAGAATGATGATTGAGGATTGAGGATTGAGGATTGAGGATTGAATATTGAGTATTGTGGATTGAAGATCGACTATTGAAGATTGCGAATTGAGGATTGAGGGTTGGGGATTGAGGATTGAAGATTGAAGAATGAGGATTGAAGAATGAGGATTGGAGATTGAGTATTGAGCATTGAGGATTGAATATTGAGTATTGAGGATTGAATATTGAGGATTGAGGATTGAGGATTGAGGATTGAAGATTGAGTATTGAGGATGGAAGATTGAGGGTTGAGGATTGAGGATTGAGGATTGAGGATTGAGGATTGAGGATTGAAGATTGAGAATTGGGTATTGACGATTTAGGATTGAGGATTGAGGATTGAGGATAGGGTATTGAGGATTGGAGAATGACGATTGAGGATTGAGGATTGAGGATTGAGGATTGAATATTGAGTATTGTGGATTGAATATCGACTATTGAGGATTGCGAATTGAGGATTGAGGGTTGGGGATTGAGGATTGAAGATTGAGGATTGAGGATTGAGGATTGAGGTTTGGGGATTGAGGATTGCGAGTTGAAGATTCAGTATTGAGGATTGAAGATTCAGAATTGAGGATGAGGATTGAACATTGAGTACTGAGTGTTGAGGGTTGAGTGATGAGAATTTATGTTTCTGGATAGAGATTTGAAGATTGCAGATTGAGTATTGAGGATTGAAAACTGTGAATTGAGGATATTCTATTGAGGATTGAGGATTGACAACTGAATGTTGAGGACTGAGGGCTGAAGATTGAGGATTCAGGATTGAGGATTCAGAATTGAGGTTTGAGGACTGAGGATTGAGGATTGAAGATTGAGTATTGAGGATTGAAGATTGAGGATTGAGGATTGAGGATTGAGGATTGAGAATGAGGGCTGAGGGTTGAGGATTAATGTTTGAGGACTAAGGACAGAGGTTTGAGGATTGAGAACTGAGGATTGAGGAT
This sequence comes from Calliopsis andreniformis, assembly GCF_051401765.1. Classification (NCBI taxonomy): domain Eukaryota; kingdom Metazoa; phylum Arthropoda; class Insecta; order Hymenoptera; family Andrenidae; genus Calliopsis; species Calliopsis andreniformis. The sequence goes on from NW_027480499.1 coordinate 2,055,122, forward strand.
TGAGGATTCAGGATGATGGCTGAGGGTTGAGGATTGAGGTTTGATGACTGAGGTCTGAGGATTGAGGATTGAGAATTGAGGATTGAGGATTGAGGATTGAAGATTGAGGATTGGGTATTGAGGATTGAAGAATGAGGATTGAGGATTGAGGATTGAGGATTGAGGATTGAGGATTGAGGTTTGAAGATTGAGTATTGAGGAGTGAAGATTGAGGATTGAGGATTGAGGATTGAGGATTGAGGATTGAAGATTGAGTACTGAGGATTGAAGATTAAGATTGAGGATTGAGGATTGAGGACCGAGGATGGAGGATTGAGGATTTAAGGTTCCGTATTGAGGATTGAAGATTGAGAATTGAGGATTGAGGATTGAACATTGAGGACTGAGTGTTGAGGGTTGAGTGATGAGAATTGATGTTTGTGGATAGAGATTTGAAGATTGCAGATTGAGTATTGAGTATTGAAAACTGTGAATTGAGCATATTCTATTGAGGATTGAGGATTGACAACTGATTGTTGAGGACTGAGGGCTGAAGATTGAGGGTTCCGGATTGAGGATTCAGAATTGAAATTTGAGGACTGAGCATTGAGGATTGAAGATTGAGTATTGAGGATTGAAGATTGAGAATTGAGGATTGAGGATTGAGGATTGAGGATGAGGGCTGAGGGTTGAGGATTGAGGTTTGAGGACTGAGGACTGAGGATTGAGGATTGCGAACTGAGGATTGAGGATTGAGGATTGAGTATTGAGGATTGAAGATTGAGGATTGAGGATTGAGGATTGAGGATTGAGGATTGAGGATTGAGGATTGAGTATTGAGGATTGAAGATTGAGGATTGAGGATTGAGGATTGAGGACTGAGGATTGAGGATTGAGGATTGAGAATTGAAGATTGAGGATTGGGTATTGAGGATTGAGGATTGAGGATTGAAGATTGAGGATAGGGTATTGAGTATTGAAGAATGATGATCGAGGATTGAGGATTGAGGATTGAGGATTGAATATTGAGTACTGTGGATTGAAGATCGACTATTGAGTATTGCGAATTGAGGATTGAGGGTTGGGGATTGAGGATTGAAGATTGAGGATTGAGGATTGAGGATTGAGGATTGGGGATTGAGGATTGCGAGTTGAAGATTCAGTATTGAGGATTGAAGATTCAGAATTGAGGATGAGGATTGAACATTGAATACTGAGTGTTGAGGGTTGAGTGATGAGAATTTATGTTTCTGGATAGAGATTTGAAGATTGCAGATTGAGTATTGAGTATTGAAAACTGTGAATTGAGGATAGTCTATTGAGGATTGAGGATTGATGACTGATTGTTGAGGACTGAGGGCTGAAGCTTGAGGATTCAGGATTGAGGATTCAGGATTGAGGTTTTAGGAGAGAGGACTGAGGAATGAGGATTGAGGATTGAGAATTGAGGATTGAGGGCTGAGGATTGAAGATTGAGGATTGGCTGTTGAGGATTGAACATTGAGGATTGAGGATTGAGGATTCAGGATTGAGGATTGAGGATTGAAGATTGAGGATTGAGGATTGAAGATTGAGTACTGAGGATTGAAGATTAAGATTGAGGATTGAGGATTGAGGACTGAGAATGGAGGATTGAGGATTGAAGGTTCAGTATTGAGGATTGAAGATTGAGAATTGAGGATTGAGGATTGAACATTGAGGACTGAGTGTTGAGGGTTGAATGATGAGAATTGATGTTTGTGGATAGAGATTTGAAGATTGCAGATTGAGTATTGAGTATTGAAGACTGTAAATTGATGATATTCTATTTAGGATTGAGGATTGACAACTGATTGTTGAGGTCTGAGGGCTGAAGCTTGAGGATTCAGGATTGGGGATTCAGGATTGAGGTTTGAGGAGAGAGGACTGAGGATTGAGGATTGAGGATTGAGAATTGAGGATTGAGGATTGAGGATTGAAGATTGAGGATTGGCTGTTGAGGATTGAACTTTGAGGATTGAGGATTGAGGATTGAGGATTGAGGATTGAGGATTGAAGGTTGAATATTGATGAATGAAGATTGAGGATTGAGGATTGAGGGTTGTGGATTGAGAACGAGGACTGAGGGTTGAGTGTTGATGCCTGATGTCTGAGGATTGCGGATTGAGGATTGCGAACTGAGGATTGAGGATTGAGGATTGATGATTGAGGAATGGGTATTGAGGATTGAAGAATGAGGATTGAAGAATGAGGATTGGGGATTGAGTATTGAGCATTGAGGATTGAATATTGAGTATTGAGGGTTGAATATTGAGGATTGAGGATTGAGGATTGAGGATTGATGATTGAGGATTGAGGATTGAGGATTGAGAATTGAAGATTGAGGATTGGGTATTGAGGATTGAGGATTGAGGATTGAAGATTGAGGATAGGGTATTGAGTATTGAAGAATGATGATTGAGGATTGAGGATTGAGGATTGAGGATTGAATATTGAGTATTGTGGATTGAAGATCGACTATTGAGGATTGCGAATTGAGGATTGAGGGTTGGGGATTGAGGATTGAAGATTGAGGATTGAGGATTGAGGATTGAGGATTGGGGATTGAGGATTGCGAGTTGAAGATACAGTATTGAGGATTGAAGATTCAGAACTGAGGATGAGGATTGAACATTGAGTACTGAGTGTTGAGGGTTGAGTGATGAGAATTTATGTTTCTGGATAGAGATTTGAAGATTGCAGATTGAGTATTGAGTATTGAAAACTGTGAATTGAGGATATTCTATTGAGGATTGAGGATTGACAACTGAAAGTTGAGGACTGAGGGCTGAAGATTGAGGATTCAGGATTGAGGATTCAGAATTGAGGTTTGAGGACTGAGGATTGAGGCTTGAAGATTGAGTATTGAGGATTGAAGATTGAGGATTGAGGATTGAGGATTGAGGATTGAGAATGAGGGCTGAGGGTTGAGGATTAATGTTTGAGGACTAAGGACAGAGGTTTGAGGATTGAGAACTGAGGATTGAGGATTGAGGATTCAGGATGAGGGCTGAGGGTTGAGGATTGAGGTTTGAGGACTGAGGTCTGAGGATTGAGGATTGAGAATTGAGGATTGAGGATTGAGGGTTGAAGATTGAGGATTGGGTATTGAGGATTGAAGAATGAGGATTGAGGATTGAGGATTGAGGATTGAGGATTGAAGATTGAGTATTGAGGATTGAAGATTGACGATCGAGGATTGAGCATTGAGGATTGAGTATTGAGGATTCAGGATTGGGGTTTGAGGATTGCGAATTGAAGATTCAGTATTGAGGATTGAAGATTCAGAATTGAGGATGAGGATTGAACATTGAATACTGAGTGTTGAGGGTTGAGTGATGAGAATTTATGTTTCTGGATAGAGATTTGAAGATTGCAGATTGAGTATTGAGTATTGAAAACTGTGAATTGAGGATATTCTATTGAGGATTGAGGATTGACAACTGATTGTTGAGGACTGAGGGCTGAAGCTTGAGGATTCAGGATTGAGGATTCAGGATTGAGGTTTCAGGAGAGAGGACTGAGGAATGAGGATTGAGGATTGAGAATTGAGGATTAAGGATTGAGGATTGAGGATTGAGGATTGAGGATTGAGGATTGAAGATTGAGGATTGAGGATTGAAGATTGAGTACTGAGTATTGAAGATTAAGATTGAGGATTGAGGATTGAGGACTGAGAATGGAGGATTGAGGATTGAAGATTGAGGATTGAGGATTGAGGATTGAGAATTGAGGATTGAGGATTGAACATTGAGGACTGACTGTTGAGTGTTGAGCGATGAGAATTGATGTTTGTGGAAAGAGATTTGAAGATTGCAGATTGAGTATTGAGTATTGAAAACTGTGAATTGAGTATATTCTATTGAGGATTGAGGATTGACAACTGATTGTTGAGGGCTGAGGGCTGAAGCTTGAGGGTTCCGGATTGAGGATTCAGAATTGATATTTGAGGACTGAGCATTGAGGATTGAAGATTGAGTATTGAGGATTGAAGATTGAGAATTGAGGATTGAGGATTGAGGATTCAGGATGAGGGCTGAGGGTTGAGGATTGAGGTTTGAGGACCGAGGTCTGGGGATTGAGGATTGCGAATTGAGGATTGAGGATTGAGGGTTGAAGATTGAGGATTGGGTATCGAGGATTGAAGAATGAGGGTTGAGGATTGAGGATTGAGGATTGAGGATTGAGGATTGAAGATTGAGTATTGAGGATTGAAGATTGAGGATTGAGGATTGAAGATTGAGTATTGAGGATTGAAGATTGAGGATTGAGGATTGAGGATTGAGGATTGAGGATTGAGGATTGAGGATTGAGGATTGAAGATTGAGGATTGGGTATTGAGGATTGAGGATTGAGGATTGAAGATTGAGGATAGGGTATTGAGGATTGAAGAATGATGATTGAGGATTGAGGATTGAGGATTGAGGATTGAATATTGAGTATTGTTGATTGAAGATCGACTATTGTGGATTGCGAATTGAGGATTGAGGGTTGGGGATTGAGGATTGAAGATTGAGGATTGAGGATTGAGGATTGAGGATGAGGGATGAGGGTTGAGGATTGAGGTTTGAGGACTAAGGACAGAGGATTAAGGATCGAGAATTGAGGATTGAGGATTGAAGATTGAGGATTGGGTATTGAGTATCGAAGAATGAGGACTGAGGATTGAGGATTGAGGTTTGAGGATTGAATATTGAGTATTGAGGATTGAAGATTGACTATTGAGGATTGCGTATTGAGGATTGAGGATTGAGGATTGAGGACTGAAGATTGAGTATTGAGGATTGAAGGTTGAGGATTGAGGATTGAGGATTGAGGATTGAGGATTGAGGATTGAGGATTGAGGATTGAAGATTGAGGATTGAGGGTTGAGGATTGAGGATTGAGGGTTGTGGATTGAGGACGCGGACTTAGGGTTGAATATTTATGATTGAGGTCTGAGGATTGAGGATTGAGGATTGAGAATTGAGGATTGATGATTGAGGATTGAAGATTGAGGATTGGGTATTGAGGATTGAGGATTGAGGATTGAAGATTGAGGATAGGGTATTGAGCATTGAAGAATGATGATTGAGGATTGAGTATTGAGGATTGTGGATTGAATATTGAGTATTGAGGATTGAAGATCGACTATTGAGGATTGCGAATTGAGGATTGATGGTTGGGGACTGAGGATTGAAGATTGAGTACTGAGGATTGAAGGTTGAGGATTGTGGATTGAGGATTGAGGATTGAGGCTTGAATATTGAGGATTGGGGACTGAGTGTTGAGGGTTGAGTGACGAGGATTGATGTTTGTGGATACAGATTTGAAGATTGCAGGTTGAGTATTGAGTATTGAAAACTGTGAAATCATGATATTCTATTGAGGATTGAGGATGGACTACTGATTGTTGAGGACTGAGGGCTGAAGATTGAGGATTCTGGATTGAGGATTCAGGATTGAGGTTTGAGGTCTGAGGATTGAGGATTGAGGATTGAGGATTGAGGACGGAGGATTGAGGATTGAAGACTGAGGATTGGGTATTGAGGTTTGAACATTGAGGATTGAGGATTGAGGTTTGAGGAGTGAAGATTGAGGATTGAGGATCGAGGATAGAGGGTTGAAGATTGATTATTGATGTTTAAAGATTGAGGGTTGAGGATTGAGGGTTGTGGATTGAGGACGAGGACTGAGTGTTGAATATTGATGTCTGAGGTCTGAGGATTGAGGATTGAGAATTGAGAATTGAGGATTGAGGATTGAAGATTGAGGATTGGGTATTGAGGATTGACGAATGAGGATTGAGGATTGAGGACAGCGGATTGAGGATTGAAGATTGAGTATTGAGGATAGAAGATTGACGATTGAGGATTGAGGATTGAGGATTGAGGATTGAGGATTGAGGATTGAGGATTGAGGATTGAAGATTGATTATTGAGGATTGAAGATTGAGGATTGAGGATTGAGGATTGAGGATTGAGGATTGAAGATTGAGTACTGAGGATTGAAGATTAAGATTGAGGATTGAGGATTGAGGATTGAGGATTGAGGATTGAGGATTGATGATTGAGTATTGAGGATTGAAGATTGAGGATTGAGGAGTGAGGATTGAGGATTGAGGATTGAAGATTGAGTACTGAGGATTGAAGATTAAGAGTGAGGATTGATGATTGAGGACTGAGGATTGAGGATTGAGGATTGAGGATGAGGGCTGAGGGTTGAGGATTGAGGTTTGAGGACTGAGGACTGAGGATTGAGGATTGAGAATTGAGGATTGAGGATTGAGGGTTGAAGATTGTGTATTGAGGATTGAAGATTGACGATCGAGGATTGAGAATTGAGGATTGAGTATTGAGGATTGAGGATTGAAGATTGAGTATTGACGATTGAAGGTTGAGGATTTAAGATTGAGGATTGGGTATTGAGGCTTGAAGAATGAGGATTGAGGTTTGAGGACAGAGGATTGAGGATTGAAGATTGAGTATTGAGGATTGAAGATTGACGATTGAGGATTGAGGATTGGGGATTGAGGATTGAGGATTGAGTATTGAGGATTGAAGATTGAGTATTGAGTATTGAAGGTTGAGGATTGAGGATTGAGGATTGAGGATTGAAGATTAAGATTGAGGATTGAGGATTGAGGATTGAGGATTGCGGATTGAGGATTGAGGATTGAAGATTGAGTATTGAGGATTGAAGATTGAGGATTGAGGATTGAGGATTGAGGATTGAGGATTGAAGATTGAGTACTGAGGATTGAAGATTAAGATTGAGGTTTGAGGATTGAGGGCTGAGGATGGAGGATTGAGGATTGATGGTTCAGTATTGAGGATTGAAGATTGAAAATTGAGGATTGAGGATTGAACATTGAGGACTGAGTGTTGAGGGTTGAGTGATGAGAATTGATGTTTGTGGATAGAGATTTGAAGATTGCAGATTAAGTATTGAGTTATGAAAACTGTGAATTGAGTATATTCTATTGAGGATTGAGGATTGACAACTGATTGTTGAGGACTGAGGGCTGAAGATTGAGGGTTCCGGATTGAGGATTCAGAATTGAAATTTGAGGACTGAGCATTGAGGATTGAAGATTGAGTATTGAGGATTGAAGATTGAAAATTGAGGATTGAGGATTGAGGATTGAGGATTGAGGACGAGGACTGAGGGTTGAGTATTGATACTTGATGCCTGAGGATTGAGGATTGAGGATTGCGAATTGAGGATTGAGGATTTAAGATTGAGGACTGGATATTGAGGCTTGAAGAATGAGGATTGAGGATTGAGGACAGAGGATTGAGGATTGAATATTGAGTATTGAGGATTGAAGATTGACGATAGAGGATTGAGGATTGAGGATTGAGGATTGAGGATTGAGGATTGAGGATTGAGGATTGAGCGTTGAGGGTTGAAGATTGAGGATTGGGTATTGAGGATTGAAGAATGAGGATTGAGGATTGAGGATTGAGGATTGAGGATTGGAGATTGAGTATTGAGGATTCAAGATTGACGATCGTGAATTGAGCATTGAAGATTGAGTATTGAGGATTCAGGATTGAAGATTGAGTATTGAGGATTGAAGGTTGAGGATTGTGGATTGAGGGTTGAGGATTGAGGATTGAATATTGAGGATTGGGGACTGAGTGTTGAGGGTTGAATGATGAGAATTGATGTTTGTGGATAGAGATTTGAAGATTGCAGATTGAGTATTGAGTATTGAAAGCTGTGAATTGAGTATATTCTATTGAGGATTGAGGATTGGCCACTGATTGTTGAGGACTGAGGTCTGAAGATTGAGGGTTCCGGATTGAGGATACAGAATTGGAATTTGAGGACTGAGGATTGAGGATTGAAGATTGAGTATTGAGGATTGAAGATTGAGATTTGAGGATTGAGGATTGAGGATTGAGGATGAGGGATGAGGGTTGAGGATTGAGCTTTGAGGACTAAGGACAGAGGATTAAGGATTGAGAATTGAGGATTGAGGAATGAGGACTGAGGATTGAGGATTGAAGATTGAGTATTGAGGATTGAGGTTTGTGGACTGAGAACGAGGACTGAGGGTTGAGTGTTGATGCCTGAGGTCTGAGGATTGAGGATTGAGGATTGCGAGCTGAGGATTGAGGATTGAGGATTGAAGACTGAGGATTGGGTATTGAGGATTGAAGAATGAGGATTGAGGATTGAGGATTGAGGATTGAGGATTGAGGATTGAGGATTGAGAATTGAAGATTGAGGATTGGGTATTGAGGATTGAGGATTGAGGATTGAAGATTGAGGATTGAGGATTGAGGATTGAGGATTGAAGATTGAGTATTGAGGATTGAAGATTGAGGATTGAGGATTGAGGATTGAGGATTGAGGATTGAGGATTGAGGATTGAAGATTGAGGATTGGGTATTGAGGATTGAGGATTGAGGATTGAAGATTGAGGATAGGGTATTGACGATTGAAGAATGATGATTGAGGATTGAGGATTGAGGATTGAGGATTGAATATTGAGTATTGTGGATTGAAGATCGACTATTGAGGATTGCGAATTGAGGATTGAGGGTTGGGGATTGAGGATTGAAGATTGAAGAATGAGGATTGAAGAATGAGGATTGGGGATTGAGTATTGAGCATTGAGGATTGAATATTGAGTATTGAGGATTGAATATTGAGGATTGAGGATTGAGGATTGAGGATTGAGGATTGAGGATTGAAGATTGAGTATTGAGGATTGAAGATTGAGGATTGAGGATTGAGCATTGAGGATTGAGGATTGAGGATTGAGGATTGAAGATTGAGGATTGGGTATTGAGGATTGAGGATTGAGGATTGAAGATTGAGGATAGGGTATTGAGGATTGAAGAATGATGATTGAAGATTGAGGATTGAGGATTGAGGATTGAATATTGAGTATTGTGGATTGAAGTTCGACTACTGAGGATTGCGAATTGAGGATTGAGGGTTGGGGATTGAGGATTGAAGATTGAGGATTGAGGATTCAGGATTGAGGATTGGGGATTGAGGATTGCGAGTTGAAGATTCAGTATTGAGGATTGAAGATTCAGAATTGAGGATGAGGATTGAACATTGAGTACTGAGTGTTGAGGGTTGAGTGATGAGAATTTATGTTTCTGGATAGAGATTTGAAGATTGCAGATTGAGTATTGAGTATTGAAAACTGTGAATTGAGGATATTCTATTGAGGATTGAGTATTGACAACTGAATGTTGAGGACTGAGGGCTGAAGATTGAGGATTCAGGATTGAGGATTGAGAATTGAGGTTTGAGGACTGAGGATTGAGGATTGAAGATTGAGTATTGAGGATTGAAGATTGAGGATTGAGGATTGAGGATTGAATATTGAGTATTGAGGATTGAAGGTTGACTATTGAGGATTGCGAATTGAGGATTGAGGATTGAGGATTGATGATTGAAGATTGAGTATTGAGGATTGAAGGTTGAGGATTGTGGATTGAGGATTGAGGATTGAGGCTTGAATATTGAGGATTGGGGACTGAGTGTTGAGGGTTGAGTGATGAGAATTGATGTTTGTGGATAGAGATTTGAAGATTGCAGGTTGAGTATTGAGTATTGAAAACTGTGAATTCATGATATTCTATTGAGGATTGAGGATTGACCACTGATTGTTGAGGACTGAGGGCTGAAGATTGAGGATTCAGGATTGAGGATTCAGGATTGAGGTTTGACGACTGAGGATTGAGGACTGAAGATTGAGTATTGAGGATTGAAGATTGAGCATTGATGATTGAGGATTGAGAATTGAGGATTGAGGATTGAACATTGAGGACTGAGTGTTGAGGGTTGAGCGATGAGAATTGATGTTTGTGGATAGAGATTTGAAGATTGCAGATTGAGTATTGAGTATTGAAAACTGTGAATTGAGTGTATTCTATTGAGGATTGAGGATTGACAACTGATTGTTGAGGACTGAGGGCTGAAGATTGAGGGTTCCGGATTGAGGATTCAGAATTGATATTTGAGGACTGAGCATTGAGGACTGAAGATTGAGTATTGAGGATTGAAGATTGAGAATTGAGGATTGAGGATTGAGGATTGAGGATGAGGGCTGAGGTTTGAGGATTGAGGTTTGACGACTGAGGTCTGAGGATTGAGGATTGAGAATTGAGGATTGAGGATTGAGGGTTGAAGATTGAGGATTCGGTACTGAGGATTGCAGAATGAGGTTCGAGGATTGAGGATTGAGGATTGAGGATTGAAGATTGAGTATTGAGGATTGAAGATTGACGATCGAGGATTGAGCATTGAGGATTGAGTATTGAGGATTCAGGACTGAAGTTTGAGTATTGAGGATTGAAGGTTGAGGATTGTGGATTGAGGATTGAGGATTGAGTATTGAATATTGAGGATTGGGGACTGAGTGTTGAGGGTTGAATAATGAGAATTGATGTTTGTGGATAGAGATTTGAAGATTGCAGATTGAGTATTGAGTATTGAAAACTGTAAATTGATGATATTCTATTGAGGATTGAGGATTGACAACTGATTGTTGAGGACTGAGGGCTGAAGCTTGAGGATTCAGGAGTGAGGTTTGAGGAGAGAGGACTGAGGATTGAGGATTGAGGGTTGAGAATTGAGGATTGAGGATTGAAGACTGAGGATTGAGGATTGAGGATTGAGGATTGGGGATTGAGGATTGCGAGTTGAAGATTCAGTATTGAGGATTGAAGATTCAGAATTGAGGATGAGGATTGAACATTGAGTACTGAGTGTTGAGGGTTGAGTGATGGGAATTTATGTTTCTGGATAGAGATTTGAAGATTGCAGATTGAGTATTGAAAACTGTAAATTGATGATATTCTATTGAGGATTGAGGATTGACAACTGATTGTTGAGGACTGAGGGCTGAAGCTTGAGGATTCAGGAGTGAGGTTTGAGGAGAGAGGACTGAGGATTGAGGATTGAGGATTGAGAATTGAGGATTGAGAATTGAAGATTGAGGATTGGCTGTTGAGGATTGAACATTGAGGATTGGGGATTGAGTATTGAGCATTGAGGATTGAATATTGAGTATTGAGGATTGAATATTGAGGATTGAGAATTGAGGATTGAGGATTGAGGATTGAGGATTGAAGATTGAGTATTGAGGATTGAAGATTGAGGATTGAGGATTGAGGATTGAGGATTGAGGATTGAGGATTGAGGATTGAAGATTGAGGATTGGGTATTGAGGATTGAGGATTGAGGATTGAAGATTGAGGATAGGGTATTGAGGATTGAAGAATGATGATTGAGGATTGAGGATTGAGGATTGAGGATTGAATATTGAGTATTGTGGATTGAAGATTGAGGATTGAGGATTGAGGATTGAGGATTGAGGATTGAGGATTGAGGATTGAAGATTGAGGATTGTGTATTGAGGATTGAGGATTGGGGATTGAGTATTGAGCATTGAGGATTGAATATTGAGTATTGAGGATTGAATATTGAGGATTGAGGATTGAGGATTGAGGATTGAGGATTGAGGATTGAAGATTGAGTATTGAGGATTGAAGATTGAGGATTGAGGATTGAGCATTGAGGATTGAGGATTGAGGATTGAGGATTGAAGATTGAGGATTGGGTATTGAGGATTGAGGATTGAGGATTGAAGATTGAGGATAGGGTATTGAGGATTGAAGAATGATGATTGAAGATTGAGGATTGAGGATTGAGGATTGAATATTGAGTATTGTGGATTGAAGTTCGACTACTGAGGATTGCGAATTGAGGATTGAGGGTTGGGGATTGAGGATTGAAGATTGAGGATTGAGGATTGAGGATTGAGGATTGGGGATTGAGGATTGCGAGTTGAAGATTCAGTATTGAGGATTGAAGATTCAGAATTGAGGATGAGGATTGAACATTGAGTACTGAGTGTTGAGGGTTGAGTGATGAGAATTTATGTTTCTGGATAGAGATTTGAAGATTGCAGATTGAGTATTGAGTATTGAAAACTGTGAATTGAGGATATTCTATTGAGGATTGAGTATTGACAACTGAATGTTGAGGACTGAGGGCTGAAGATTGAGGATTCAGGATTGAGGATTGAGAATTGAGGTTTGAGGACTGAGGATTGAGGATTGAAGATTGAGTATTGAGGATTGAAGATTGAGGATTGAGGATTGAGGATTGAATATTGAGTATTGAGGATTGAAGGTTGACTATTGAGGATTGCGAATTGAGGATTGAGGATTGAGGATTGATGATTGAAGATTGAGTATTGAGGATTGAAGGTTGAGGATTGTGGATTGAGGATTGAGGATTGAGGCTTGAATATTGAGGATTGGGGACTGAGTGTTGAGGGTTGAGTGATGAGAATTGATGTTTGTGGATAGAGATTTGAAGATTGCAGGTTGAGTATTGAGTATTGAAAACTGTGAATTCATGATATTCTATTGAGGATTGAGGATTGACAACTGATTGTTGAGGACTGAGGGCTGAAGATTGAGGGTTCCGGATTGAGGATTCAGAATTGACATTTGAGGACTGAGCATTGAGGATTGAAGATTGAGTATTGAGGATTGAAGATTGAGAATTGAGGATTGAGGATTGAACATTGAGGACTGAGTGTTGAGGGATGAGTGATGAGAATTGATGTTTGTGGATAGAGATTTGAAGATTGCAGATTGAGTATTGAGTATAGAAAACTGTGAATTGAGTATATTCTATTGAGGATTGAGGATTGACAGCTGATTGTTGAGGACTGAGGGCTGAAGATTGAGGGTTCCGGATTGAGGATTCAGAATTGAAATTTGAGGACTGAGCATTGAGGATTGAAGATTGTGTATTGAGGATTGAAGATTGAGAATTGAGGATTGAGGATTGAGGATTGAGGATGAGGGCTGAGGGTTGAGGATTGAGGTTTGACGACTGAGGTCTGAGGATTGAGGATTGAGAATTGAGGATTGAGAATTGAGGGTTGAAGATTGAGGATTCGGTACTGAGGATTGCAGAATGAGGATTGAGGATTGAGGATTGAGGATTGAGGATTGAAGATTGAGTATTGCGGATTGAAGATTGACGATCGAGGATTGAGCATTGAGGATTGAGTATTGAGGATTCAGGATTGAAGATTGAGTATTGAGGATTGAAGGTTGAGGATTGTGGATTGAGGATTGAGGATTGAGTATTGAATATTGAGGATTGGGGACTGAGTGTTGAGGGTTGAATGATGAGAATTGATGTTTGTGGATAGAGATTTGAAGATTGCAGGTTAAGTATTGAGTATTGAAAACTGTAAATTGATGATATTCTATTGAGGATTGAGGATTGACAACTGATTGTTGAGGACTGAGGGCTGAAGCTTGAGGATTCAGGATTGAGGTTTGAGGAGAGAGGACTGAGGATTGAGGATTGAGGATTGAGAATTGAGGATTGAGGATTGAGGATTGAAGATTGAGGATTGGCTGTTGAGGATTGAACATTGAGGATTGAGGATTGAGGATTGAGGATTGAGGATTGAAGGTTGAATATTGATGAATGAAGATTGAGGATTGAGGATTGAGGGTTGTGGACTGAGAACGAGGACTGAGGGTTGAGTGTTGATGCCTGAGGTCTGAGGATTGAGGATTGAGGATTGCGAGCTGAGGATTGAGGATTGAGGATTGAAGATTGAGAATGGGGTATTGAGGATTGAAGGATGAGGATTGAAGAATGAGTATTGGGGATTGAGTATTGAGCATTGAGGATTGAATATTGAGTATTGAGGATTGAATATTGAGGATTGAGGATTGAGGATTGAGGATTGAGTATTGAGGATTGAAGATTGAGTATTGAGGAATGAAGATTGAGGATTGAGGATTGAGGATTGAGGATTGAGGATTGAGGATTGAGGATTGAAGATTGAGGATTGGGTATTGAGGATTGAGGATTGAGGATTGAAGATTGAGGATAGGGTATTGAGGATTGAAGAATGATGATTGAGGATTAAGGATTGAGGATTGAGGATTGAATATTGAGTATTGTGGATTGAAGATCGACTATTGAGGATTGCGAATTGAGGATTGAGGGTTGGGGATTGAGGATTGAAGATTGAAGAATGAGGATTGAAGAATGAGGATTGGGGATTGAGTATTGAGCATTGAGGATTGAATATTGAGTATTGAGGATTGAATATTGAGGATTGAGGATTGAGGATTGAGGATTGAGGATTGAGGATTGAAGATTGAGTATTGAGGATTGAAGATTGAGGATTGAGGATTGAGGATTGAGGATTGAGGATTGAGGATTGACGATTGAAGATTGAGGATTGGGTATTGAGGATTGAGGATTGAGGATTGAAGATTGAGGATTGGGTACTGAGGACTGACGAATGAGGATTGAGGATTGAGGACAGCGGATTGAGGATTGAAGATTGAGTATTGAGGATTGAAGATTGACGATTGAGGACTGAGGATTGAGGATTGAGGATTGAGGATTGAGGATTGAGGATTGAAGATTGAGTATTGAGGATTGAAGATTGAGGATTGAGGATTGAGGATTGAGGATTGAGGATTGAAGATTGAGTACTGAGGATTGAAGATTAAGATTGAGTACTGAGGATTGAAGATTAAGATTGAGGATTGAGGATTGAGGACTGAGGATGGAGGATTGAGGATTGAAGGTTCAGTATTGAGGATTGAATATTGAGAATTGAGGATTGAGGATTGAACATTGAGGACTGAGTGTTGAGGGATGTGTGACGAGAATTGATGTTTGTGGATAGAGATTTGAAGATTGCAGATTGAGCATTGAGTATTGAAAACTGTGAATTGAGTATATTCTATTGAGGATTGAGGTTTGACAACTGATTGTTGAGGACGGAGGACTGAAGATTGAGGGTTCCGGATTGAGGATTCAGAATTGAAATTTGAGGACTGAGCATTGTGGATTGAAGATTAAGTATTCAGGATTGAAGATTGAGAATTGAGGATTGAGGATTGAGGATTGAGGATGAGGGATGAGGGTTGAGGATTGAGGTTTGAGGACTAAGGACAGAGGATTAAGGATTGAGAATTGAGGATTGAGGATTGAGGATTGAAGATTGAGGATTGGGTATTGAGGATCGAAGAATGAGGATTGAGGATTAAGGATTGAGGATTGAGGATTGAATATTGAGTATTGAGGATTGAAGGTTGACTATTGAGGATTGCGAATTGAGGATTGAGGATTGAGGATTGAGGATTGAAGATTGAGTATTGAGGATTGAAGATTGAGGATTGAGGATTGAGGATTGAGGATTGAGGATTGAGGATTGAGGATTGAAGATTGACGGTTGAGGATTGAGGATTGAGGGTTGTGGATTGAGGATTGAAGATTGAGGATTGGGTATTGAGGATTGAGGATTGAGGATTGAAGATTGAGGATAGGGTATTGAGGATTGAATAATGATGATTGAGGATTGAGGATTGAATATTGAGTATTGAGGATTGAAGATCGACTATTGAGGATTGCGAATTGAGGACTGAGGGTTGGGGATTGAGGATTGAAGATTGAGTATTGAGGATTGAAGGTTGAGGATTGTGGATTGAGGATTGAGGATTGAGGCTTGAATATTGAGGATTGGGGACTGAGCGTTGAGGGTTGAGTGACAAGGATTGATGTTTGTGGATAGAGATTTGAAGATTGCAGGTTGAGTATTGAGTATTGAAAACTGTGAAATCATGATATTCTATTGAGGATTGAGGATGGACCACTGATTGTTGAGGACTGAGGGCTGAAGATTGAAGATTCAGGATTGAGGATTCAGGATTGAGGTTTGAGGTCTGAGGATTGAGGATTGAGGATTGAGGATTGAGGACGGAGGATTGAGGATTGAAGACTGAGGATTGGGTATTGAGGTTTGAACATTGAGGATTGAGGATTGAGGTTTGAGGAGTGAAGATTGAGGGTTGAGGATTGAGGATTGAGGATTGAGGATTGAAGATTGAGTATTGAGGATTGAAGATTGACGATCGAGGATTGAGCATTGACGATTGAGTATTGAGGATTCAGGATTGAAGATTGAGTATTGAGGATTCAAGGTTGAGGATTGTGGATTGAGGATTGAGTATTGAGGATTGAATATTGAGGGTTGGGGACTGAGTGTTGAGGGTTGAATGATGAGAATTGATGTTTGTGGATAGAGATTTGAAGATTGCAGATTGAGTATTGAGTATAGAAAACTGTAAATTGATGATATTCTATTGAGGATTGAGGATTGACAACTGATTGTTGAGGACTGAGGGCTGAAGCTTGAGAATTCAGGGTTGAGGTTTGAGGAGAGAGGACTGAGAATTCAGGATTGAGGATTGAGAATTGAGGATTGAGGATTGAGGATTGAAGATTGAGGATTGGCTGTTGAGGATTGAACATTGAGGATTGGGGATTGAGGATTGAGGATTGAGGATTGAAGGATGAATATTGATGAATGAAGATTGAGGATTGAGGATTGAGGGTTGTGGACTGAGAACGAGGACTGAGGGTTGAGTGTTGATGCCTGAGGTCTGAGGATTGAGGATTGAGGATTGCGAGCTGAGGATTGAGGATTGAGGATTGAAGATTGAGGATTGGGTATTGAGGATTGAAGAATGAGGATTGAAGAATGAGGATTGGGGATTGAGTATTGAGCATTGAGGATTGAATATTGAGTATTGAGGATTGAATATAGAGGATTGAGGATTGAGGATTGAGGATTGAGGATTGAGGATTGAAGATTGAGTATTGAGGATTGAAGATTGAGGATTGAGGATTGAGGATTGAGGATTGAGGATTGAGGATTGAGGTTTGAAGATTGAGGATTGGGTATTGAGGATTGAGGATTGAGGATTGAAGATTGAGGATAGGGTATTGAGGATTGAAGAATGATGATTGAGGATTGAGGATTGAGGATTGAGGATTGAATATTGAGTATTGTGGATTGAAGATCGACTATTGAAGATTGCGAATTGAGGATTGAGGGTTGGGGATTGAGGATTGAAGATTGAAGAATGAGGATTGAAGAATGAGGATTGGAGATTGAGTATTGAGCATTGAGGATTGAATATTGAGTATTGAGGATTGAATATTGAGGATTGAGGATTGAGGATTGAGGATTGAAGATTGAGTATTGAGGATGGAAGATTGAGGGTTGAGGATTGAGGATTGAGGATTGAGGATTGAGGATTGAGGATTGAAGATTGAGAATTGGGTATTGACGATTCAGGATTGAGGATTGAGGATTGAGGATAGGGTATTGAGGATTGAAGAATGACGATTGAGGATTGAGGATTGAGGATTGAGGATTGAATATTGAGTATTGTGGATTGAATATCGACTATTGAGGATTGCGAATTGAGGATTGAGGGTTGGGGATTGAGGATTGAAGATTGAGGATTGAGGATTGAGGATTGAGGATTGGGGATTGAGGATTGCGAGTTGAAGATTCAGTATTGAGGATTGAAGATTCAGAATTGAGGATGAGGATTGAACATTGAGTACTGAGTGTTGAGGGTTGAGTGATGAGAATTTATGTTTCTGGATAGAGATTTGAAGATTGCAGATTGAGTATTGAGTATTGAAAACTGTGAATTGAGGATATTCTATTGAGGATTGAGGATTGACAACTGAATGTTGAGGACTGAGTGCTGAAGATTGAGGATTCAGGATTGAGGATTCAGAATTGAGGTTTGAGGACTGAGGATTGAGGATTGAAGATTGAGTATTGAGGATTGAAGATTGAGGATTGAGGATTGAGGATTGAGGATTGAGAATGAGGGCTGAGGGTTGAGGATTAATGTTTGAGGACTAAGGACAGAGGTTTGAGGATTGAGAACTGAGGATTGAGGATTGAGGATTCAGGATGATGGCTGAGGGTTGAGGATTGAGGTTTGAGGACTGAGGTCTGAGGATTGAGGATTGAGAATTGAGGATTGAGGATTGAGGGTTGAAGATTGAGGATTGGGTATTGAGGATTGAAGAATGAGGATTGAGGATTGAGGATTGAGGATTGAGGATTGAGGATTGAGGATTGAAGATTGAGTATTGAGGAGTGAAGATTGAGGATTGAGGATTGAGGATTGAGGATTGAGGATTGAAGATTGAGTACTGAGGATTGAAGATTAAGATTGAGGATTGAGGATTGAGGACCGAGGATGGAGGATTGAGGATTTAAGGTTCAGTATTGAGGATTGAAGATTGAGTATTGAGGATTGAGAATTGAACATTGAGGACTGAGTGTTGAGGGTTGAGTGATGAGAATTGATGTTTGTGGATAGAGATTTGAAGATTGCAGATTGAGTATTGAGTATTGAAAACTGTGAATTGAGCATATTCTATTGAGGATTGAGGATTGACAACTGATTGTTGAGGACTGAGGGCTGAAGATTGAGGGTTCCGGATTGAGGATTCAGAATTGAAATTTGAGGACTGAGCATTGAGGATTGAAGACTGAGTATTGAGGATTGAAGATTGAGAATTGAGGATTGAGGATTGAGGATTGAGGATGAGGGCTGAGGGTTGAGGATTGAGGTTTGAGGACTGAGGACTGAGGATTGAGGATTGCGAACTGAGGATTGAGGATTGAGGATTGAGTATTGAGGATTGAAGATTGAGGATTGAGGATTGAGGATTGAGGATTGAGGATTGAGGATTGAGGATTGAGTATTGAGGATTGAAGATTGAGGATTGAGGATTGAGGATTGAGGATTGAGGATTGAGGATTGAGGATTGAGAATCGAAGATTGAGGATTGGGTATTGAGGATTGAGGATTGAGGATTGAAGATTGAGGATAGGGTATTGAGTATTGAAGAATGATGATTGAGGATTGAGGATTGAGGATTGAGGATTGAATATTGAGTACTGTGGATTGAAGATCGACTATTGAGGATTGCGAATTGAGGATTGAGGGTTGGGGATTGAGGATTGAAGATTGAGGATTGAGGATTGAGGATTGAGGATTGGGGATTGAGGATTGCGAGTTGAAGATTCAGTATTGAGGATTGAAGATTCAGAATTGAGGATGAGGATTGAACATTGAATACTGAGTGTTGAGGGTTGAGTGATGAGAATTTATGTTTCTGGATAGAGATTTGAAGATTGCAGATTGAGTATTGAGTATTGAAAACTGTGAATTGAGGATAGTCTATTGAGGATTGAGGATTGATAACTGATTGTTGAGGACTGAGGGCTGAAGCTTGAGGATTCAGGATTGAGGATTCAGGATTGAAGTTTGAGGAGAGAGGACTGAGGAATGAGGATTGAGGATTGAGAATTGAGGATTGAGGGCTGAGGATTGAAGATTGAGGATTGGCTGTTGAGGATTGAACTTTGAGGATTGAGGATTGAGGATTGAGGATTGAGGATTGAGGATTGAAGGTTGAATATTGATGAATGAAGATTGAGGATTGAGGATTGAGGATTGAAGGTTGAATATTGATGAATGAAGATTGAGGATAGAGGATTGAGGATTGAGGATTGAGGATTGAGGATTGAGGATTGAAGATTGAGTATTGAGGATTGAAGATTGAGGATTGAGGATTGAGGATTGAGGATTGAGGATTGAAGATTGAGTACTGAAGATTGAAGATTAAGATTGAGGATTGAGGATTGAGGATTGAGGATTGAGGATTGAGGACTGAAGATTGAGTATTGAGGATTGACGATTGAGGATTGAGGATTGAGGATTGAGAATTGAGGATTGAGGATTGAACATTGAGGACTGACTGTTGAGTGTTGAGCGATGAGAATTGATGTTTGTGGAAAGAGATTTGAAGATTGCAGATTGAGTATTGAGTATTGAAAACTGTGAGTTGAGTATATTCTATTGAGGATTGAGGATTGACAACTGATTGTTGATGACTGAGGGCTGAAGCTTGAGGGTTCCGGATTGAGGATTCAGAATTGATATTTGAGGACTGAGCATTGAGGATTGAAGATTGAGTATTGAGGATTGAAGATTGAGAATTGAGGATTGAGGATTGAGGATTGAGGATGAGGGCTGAGGGTTGAGGATTGAGGTTTGAGGACTGAGGTCTGGGGATTGAGGATTGCGAATTGAGGATTGAGGATTGAGGGTTGAAGATTGAGGATTGGGTATCGAGGATTGAAGAATGAGGATTGAGGATTGAGGATTGAGGATTGAGGATTGAGGATTGAAGATTGAGTATTGAGGATTGAAGATTGAGGATTGAGGATTGGGGATTGAGGATTGAGGATTGAGTATTGAGGATTGAAGATTGAGTATTGAGTGTTGAAGGTTGAGGATTGAGGATTGAGGATTGAGGATTGAAGATTAAGATTGAGGATTGAGGATTGAGGATTGAGGATTGAGGATTGAGGATTGAGGATTGAAGATTGAGTATTGAGGATTGAAGATTGAGGATTGAGGATTGAGGATTGAGGATTGATGGTTCAGTATTAAGGATTGAAGATTGAAAATTGAGGATTGAGGATTGAACATTGAGGACTGAGTGTTGAGGGTTGAGTGATGAGAATTGATGTCTGTGGATAGAGATTTGAAGATTGCAGATTAAGTATTGAGTTATGAAAACTGTGAATTGAGTATATTCTATTGAGGATTGAGGATTGACAACTGATTGTTGAGGACTGAGGGCTGAAGATTGAGGGTTCCGGATTGAGGATTCAGAATTGAAATTTGAGGACTGAGCATTGAGGATTGAAGATTGAGTATTGAGGATTGAAGATTGAGAATTGAGGATTGAGGATTGAGGATTGAGGACGAGGACTGAGGGTTGAGTATTGATACTTGATGCCTGAGGATTGAGGATTGAGGATTGCGAATTGAGGATTGAGGATTTAAGATTGAGGACTGGATATTGAGGCTTGAAGAATGAGGATTGAGGATTGAGGACAGAGGATTGAGGATTGAATATTGAGTATTGAGGATTGAAGATCGACTATTGAGGATTGCGAATTGAGGATTGAGGGTTCGGGATTGAGGATTGATGGTTGAGTATTGAGGATTGAAGGTTGAGGATTGTGGATTGAGGATTGAGGATTGAGGCCTGAATATTGAGGATTGGGGACTGAGTGTTGAGGGTTGAGTGACGAGGATTGATGTTTGTGGATAGAGATTTGAAGATTGCAGGTTGAGTATTGAGTATTGAAAACTGTGAAATCATGATATTCTATTGAGGATTGAGGATGGACAACTGATTGTTGAGGACTGAGGACTGAAGATTGAGGATTCAGGATTGAGGATTCAGGATTGAGGTTTGAGGTCTGAGGATTGAGGATTGAGGATTGAGGATTGAGGACGGAGGATTGAGGATTGAAGACTGAGAATTGGGTATTGAGGTTTGAACATTGAGGATTGAGGATTGAGGTTTGTGGAGTGAAGATTGAGGATTGAGGATTGAGGATTGAGGATCGAGGATTGAGGATTGAAGATTGAATATTGATGATTAAAGATTGAGTGTTGAGGATTGAGGGTTGTGGATTGAGGACGAGGACTGAGTGTTGAATATTGATGTCTGAGGTCTGAGGATTGAGGATTCAGAATTGAGAATTGAGGATTGAGGATTGAAGATTGAGGATTGGGTATTGAGGATTGACGAATGAGGATTGAGGATTGAGGACAGCGGATTGAGGATTGAAGATTGAGTATTGAGGATTGAAGATTGACGATTGAGGATTGAGGATTGAGGATTGAGGATTGAGGATTGAGGATTGAGGATTGAGCGTTGAGGGTTGAAGATTGAGGATTGGGTATTGAGGATTGAAGAATGAGGATTAAGGATTGAGGATTGAGGATTGAGGATTGAAGATTGAGTATTGAGGATTCAAGATTGACGATCGTGAATTGAGCATTGAGGATTGAGTATTGAGGATTCAGGATTGAAGATTGAGTATTGAGGATTGAAGGTTGAGGATTGTGGATTGAGGGTTGAGGATTGAGGATTGAATATTGCGGATTGGGGACTGAGTGTTGAGGGTTGAATGATGAGAATTGATGTTTGTGGATAGAGATTTGAAGATTGCAGATTGAGTATTGAGTATTGAAAACTGTGAATTGAGTATATTCTATTGAGGATTGAGGATTGGCAACTGATTGTTGAGGACTGAGGGCTGAAGATTGAGGATTCAGGATTGAGGATTCAGGATTGAGGTTTGAGGTCTGAGGATTGAGGATTGAGGATTGAGGACGGAGGATTGAGGATTGAAGACTGAGGATTGGGTATTGAGGTTTGAACATTGAGGATTGAGGATTGAGGTTTGAGGAGTGAAGATTGAGGATTGAGGATTGAGGATTGAGGATCGAGGATTGAGGATTGAAGATTGAATATTAATGATTAAAGATTGAGGGTTGAGGATTGAGGGTTGTGGATTGAGGACGAGGACTGAGTGTTGAATATTGATGTCTGAGGTCTGAGGATTGAGGATTCAGAATTGAGAATTGAGGATTGAGGATTGAAGATTGAGGATTGGGTATTGAGGATTGACGAATGAGGATTGAGGATTGAGGTCAGCGGATTGAGGATTGAAGATTGAGTATTGAGGATTGAAGATTGACGATAGAGGATTGAGGATTGAGGATTGAGGATTGAGGATTGAGGATTGAGGATTGAGGATTGAGCGTTGAGGGTTGAAGATTGAGGATTGGGTATTGAGGATTGAAGAATGAGGATTGAGGATTGAGGATTGAGGATTGAGGATTGGAGATTGAGTATTGAGGATTCAAGATTGACGATCGTGAATTGAGCATTGAGGATTGAGTATTGAGGATTCAGGATTGAAGATTGAGTATTGAGGATTGAAGGTTGAGGATTGTGGATTGAGGATTGAGGATTGAGGCTTGAATACTGAGGATTGGGGACTGAGTGTTGAGGGTTGAGTGACGAGGATTGATGTTTGTGAATAGAGATTTGAAGATTGCAGCTTGAGTATTGAGTATTGAAAACTGTGAAATCATGATATTCTATTGAGGATTGAGGATGGACCACTGATTGTTGAGGACTGAGGGCTGAAGATTGAGGATTCAGGATTGAGGATTCAGGATTGAGGTTTGAGGTCTGAGGATTGAGGATTGAGGATTGAGGATTGAGGTCGGAGGATTGAGGATTGAAGACTGAGGATTGGGTATTGAGGTTTGAACATTGAGGATTGAGGATTGAGGTTTGAGGAGTGAAGATTGAGGATTGAGGATCGAGGATAGAGGATTGAAGTTTGAGGACTGAGGATTGAGGATTGAGGATTGAGGATTGAAGATTGAGTACTGAGGATTGAAGATTAAGATTGAGGATTGAGGATTGAGGATTGAGGATTGAGGATTGAGGATTGATGATTGAGTATTGAGGATTGAAGATTGAGGATTGAGGAGTGAGGATTGAGGATTGAGGCTTGAATATTGAGGATTGGGGACTGAGTGTTGAGAGTTGAGTGACGAGGATTGATGTTTGTGAATAGAGATTTGAAGATTGCAGCTTGAGTATTGAGTATTGAAAACTGTGAAATCATGATATTCTATTGAGGATTGAGTATGGACCACTGATTATTGAGGACTGAGGGCTGAAGATTGAGGATTCAGGATTGAGGATTCAGGATTGAGGTTTGAGGTCTGAGGATTGAGGATTGAGGATTGAGGATTGAGGACGGACGATTGAGGATTGAAGACTGAGGATTGGGTATTGAGGTTTGAACATTGAGGATTGAGGATTGAGGTTTGAGGAGTGAAGATTGAGGATTGAGGATTGGGGAGTGAGGATTGAGGATTGAGGATTGAGGATTGAAGATTGAGTATTGAGGATTGAAGGTTGAGGATTGAGGATTGAGGATTGAGGATTGAGGATTGAGGATTGAGGATTGAAGATTGAGGATTGAGGGTTGAGGATTGAGGATTGAGGGTTGTGGATTGAGGACGAGGACTTAGGGTTGAATATTTATGATTGAGGTCTGAGGATTGAGGATTGAGGATTGAGAATTGATGATTGAGAATTGAGGATTGAAGATTGAGGATTGGGTATTGAGGATTGAGGATTGAGGATTGAAGATTGAGGATAGGGTATTGAGGATTGAAGAATGATGATTGGGGATTGAGGATTGAGGATTGTGGATTGAATATTGAGTATTGAGGATTGAAGATCGACTATTGAGGATTGCGAATTGAGGATTGAGGGTTGGGGATTGAGGACTGAAGATTGAGTATTGAGGATTGAAGGTTGAGGATTGTGGATTGAGGATTGAGGATTGAGGCTTGAATACTGAGGATTGGGGACTGAGTGTTGAGGGTTGAGTGACGAGGATTGATGTTTGTGAATAGAGATTTGAAGATTGCAGCTTGAGTATTGAGTATTGAAAACTGTGAAATCATGATATTCTATTGAGGATTGAGGATGGACCACTGATTGTTGAGGACTGAGGGCTGAAGATTGAGGATTCAGGATTGAGGATTCAGGATTGAGGTTTGAGGTCTGAGGATTGAGGATTGAGGATTGAGGATTGAGGTCGGAGGATTGAGGATTGAAGACTGAGGATTGGGTATTGAGGTTTGAACATTGAGGATTGAGGATTGAGGTTTGAGGAGTGAAGATTGAGGATTGAGGATCGAGGATAGAGGATTGAAGTTTGAGGATTGAGGATTGAGGATTGAGGATTGAGGATTGAAGATTGAGTACTGAGGATTGAAGATTAAGATTGAGGATTGAGGATTGAGGATTGAGGATTGAGGATTGAGGATTGATGATTGAGTATTGAGGATTGAAGATTGAGGATTGAGGAGTGAGGATTGATGATTGAGGCTTGAATATTGAGGATTGGGGACTGAGTGTTGAGAGTTGAGTGACGAGGATTGATGTTTGTGAATAGAGATTTGAAGATTGCAGCTTGAGTATTGAGTATTGAAAACTGTGAAATCATGATATTCTATTGAGTATTGAGTATGGACCACTGATTGTTGAGGACTGAGGGCTGAAGATTGAGGATTCAGGATTGAGGATTCAGGATTGAGGTTTGAGGTCTGAGGATTGAGGATTGAGGATTGAGGATTGAGGACGGACGATTGAGGATTGAAGACTGAGGATTGGGTATTGAGGTTTGAACATTGAGGATTGAGGATTGAGGTTTGAGGAGTGAAGATTGAGGATTGAGGATTGGGGAGTGAGGATTGAGGATTGAGGATTGAAGATTGTGTATTGAGGATTGAGGATTGACGATCGAGGATTGAGAATTGAGGATTGAGTATTGAGGATTGAGGATTGAAGATTGAGTATTGAGGATTGAAGGTTGAGGATTGTGGATTGAGGATTGGGGATTGACAATTGAATATTCAGGATTGGGGACTGAGTGTTGAGGGTTCAATGATGAGAATTGACGTTTGTGGATAGAGATTTGAAGATTGCAGATTGAGTATTGAGTATTGAAAACTGTGAATTGATGATATTCTATTGAGGATTGAGGATTGACAACTGATTGTTGAGGACTGAGGGCTGAAGCTTGAGGATTCAGGATTGAGGATTCAGGATTGAGGTTTGAGGAGAGAGGACTGAGGATTGAGGATTGAGGATTGAGAATTGAGGATTGAGGATTGAGGATTGAAGATTGAGGATTGGCTGTTGAGGATTGAACATTGAGGATTGAGGATTGAGGATTGAAGATTGAGGATTGGGTATTGAGTATCGAAGAATGAGGACTGAGGATTGAGGATTGAGGATTGAGGATTGAATATTGAGTATTGAGGATTGAAGATTGACTATTGAGGATTGCGTATTGAGGATTCAGGATTGAGGATTGAGGATTGAAGATTGAGTATTGAGGATTGAAGGTTGAGGATTGAGGATTGAGGATTGAGGATTGAGGATTGAGGATTGAGGATTGAAGATTGAGGATTGAGGGTTGAGGATTGAGGATTGAGGGTTGTGGATTGAGGACGAGGACTTAGGGTTGAATATTTATGATTGAGGTCTGAGGATTGAGGATTGAGGATTGAGAATTGAGGATTGATGATTGAGGATTGAAGATTGAGGATTGGGTATTGAGGATTGAGGATTGAGGATTGAAGATTGAGTATAGGGTATTGAGGATTGAAGAATGATGATTGAGGATTGAGGATTGAGGATTGTGGATTGAATATTGAGTATTGAGGATTGAAGATCGACTATTGGGGATTGCGAATTGAGGATTGAGGGTTGGGGATTGAGGATTGAAGATTGAGTATTGAGGATTGAAGGTTGAGGATTGTGGATTGAGGATTGAGGATTGAGGCTTGAATATTGAGGACTGGGGACTGAGTGTTGAGGGTTGAGTGACGAGGATTGATGTTTGTGGATAGAGATTTGAAGATTGCAGGTTGAGTATTGAGTATTGAAAACTGTGAAATCATGATATTCTATTGAGGATTGAGGATGGACCACTGATTGTTGAGGACTGAGTGCTGAAGATTGAGGATTCAGGATTGAGGATTCAGGATTGATGTTTGAGGTCTGAGGTCTGAGGATTGAGGATTGAGGATTGAGGATTGAGGACGGAGGATTGAGGATTGAAGACTGAGGATTGGGTATTGAGGTTTGAACATTGAGGATTGAGGATTGAGGTTTGAGGAGTGAAGATTGAGGATTGAGGATCGAGGATAGAGGGTTGAAGATTGAATATTGATGTTTAAAGATTGAGGGTTGAGGATTGAGGGTTGTGGATTGAGGACGAGGACTGAGTGTTGAATATTGATGTCTGAGGTCTGAGGATTGAGGATTGAGAATTGAGAATTGAGTATTGAGGATTGAAGGTTGAGGATTGTGGATTGAGGATTGAGGATTGAGGCTTGAATATTGAGGATTGGGGACTGAGTGTTGAGGGTTGAGTGACGAGGATTGATGTTTGTGGATAGAGATTTGAAGATTGCAGGTTGAGTATTGAGTATTGAAAACTGTGAAATCATGATATTCTATTGAGGATTGAGGATGGACAACTGATTGTTGAGGACTGAGGGCTGAAGATTGAGGATTCAGGATTGAGGATTCAGGATTGAGGTTTGAGGTCTGAGGATTGAGGATTGACGATTGAGGATTGAGGACGGAGGATTGAGGATTGAAGACTGAGGATTGGGTATTGAGGTTTGAATATTGAGGATTGAGGATTGAGGTTTGAGGAGTGAAGATTGAGGATTGAGGATTGAGGACTGAGTGTTGAATATTGATGTCTGAGGTCTGAGGATTGCGGATTCAGAATTGAGAATTGAGGATTGAGGATTGAAGATTGAGGATTGGTTATTGAGGATTGACGAATGAGGATTGAGGATTGAGGACAGCGGATTGAGGATTGAAGATTGAGTATTGAGGATTGAAGATTGACGATTGAGGATTGAGGATTGAGGATTGAGGATTGAGGATTGAGGATTGAGGATTGAGCGTTGAGGGTTGAAGATTGAGGATTGGGTATTGAGGATTGAAGAATGAGGATTAAGGATTGAGGATTGAGGATTGAGGATTGAAGATTGAGTTTTGAGGATTCAAGATTGACGATCGTGAATTGAGCATTGAGGATTGAGTATTGAGGATTCAGGATTGAAGATTGAGTATTGAGGATTGAAGGTTGAGGATTGTGGATTGAGGGTTGAGGATTGAGGATTGAATATTGTGGATTGGGGACTGAGTGTTGAGGGTTGAATGATGAGAATTGATGTTTGTGGATAGAGATTTGAAGA
The DNA here is from genome assembly GCF_051401765.1 of Calliopsis andreniformis. NCBI lineage: Eukaryota > Metazoa > Arthropoda > Insecta > Hymenoptera > Andrenidae > Calliopsis > Calliopsis andreniformis. Next base: position 2,082,700 of record NW_027480499.1, read on the forward strand.
TTGCAGATTGAGTATTGAGTATTGAAAACTGTGAATTGAGTATATTCTATTGAGGATTGAGGATTGGCCACTGATTGTTGAGGACTGAGGTCTGAAGATTGAGGGTTCCGGATTGAGGATACAGAATTGGAATTTGAGGACCGAGCATTGAGGATTGAAGATTGAGTATTGAGGATTGAAGATTGAGAATTGAGGATTGAGGATTGAGGATTGAGGATGAGGGATGAGGGTTGAGGATTGAGGTTTGAGGACTAAGGACAGAGGATTAAGGATTGAGAATTGAGGATTGAGGATTGAGGATTGAAGATTGAGGATTGGGTATTGAGTATCGAAGAATGAGGACTGAGGATTGAGGATTGAGGATTGAGGATTGAATATTGAGTATTGAGGATTGAAGATTGACTATTGAGGATTGCGTATTGAGGATTGAGGATTGAGGATTGAGGATTGAAGATTGAGTATTGAGGATTGAAGGTTGAGGATTGAGGATTGAGGATTGAGGATTGAGGATTGAGAATTGAGGATTGAAGATTGAGGATTGAGGATTGAGGATTGAGGATTGAGGATTGCGGATAGAAGATTGAGGATTGGGTATTGCGGATTGAACATTGAGTATTGAGGATTGAGGATTGAGGATTGAGGATTGAGGATTGAGGATTGAGAATTGAGGATTGAGTATTGAGGATTGAAGATTGAGGATTGGGTATTGAGGATTGCAGAATGAGGATTGAGGATTGAGGATTGAGGATTGAGGATTGAGGATTGAAGACTGAGTATTGAGGATTGAAGATTGACGATTGAGGAGTGAGTATTGAAGATTGAGGATTTGGGACTGAGGATTGAAGATTGAGGATTGAGGATTGAGGATTGAGGATTGAGGATTGAGGATTGAGGATTGAAGATTGAGGATTGGGTATTGAGGATTGAAGATTGAGTATTGAGGATTGAAGATTGACGATTGATGATTGAGGATTGAGGATTGAGGATTGAAGATTGAGGATTGAGGATTGAGGATTGAGGATTGCGGATTGAAGATTGAGGATTGGGTATTGCGGATTGAACATTGAGGATTGAGGATTGAGGATTGAGGATTGAGGATTGAGGACTGAAGATTGAATATTGATGATTGAAGATTGAGGATTGAGGATTGATGGTTGTGGATTGAGGACGAGGACTGAGGGTTGAGTATTGCTGTTTGAGGTCTGAGGATTGAGGATTGAGGATTGAGAATTGAGGATTGAGGATTGAGGATTGAAGATTGAGGATTGGGTAATGGGGATTGAAGAATGAGGATTGAGGATAGAGGATTGAGGATTGAAGACTGAGTGTTGAGGGTTGAGTGATGAGAATTGATGTTTGTGGATAGAGATTTGAAGATCGCAGATTGAGTATTGAGTATTGAAAACTGTGAATTGATGATATTCTATTGAGGATTGAGGATTGACAACTGATTGTTGAGGACTGAGTGCTGAAGGTTGAGGATTCAGGATTGAGGATTCAGGATTGTGGTTTGAGGACTGAAGATTGAGGATTGAGGATTGACGATTGATGATTGAGGATTGAGGATTGTGTGTTGAGGATTGATGTTTGAGGATTGAGATTTGATTATTGAATTTTGTGGATTGAGTATTGAACCATGAGAATTCAGGATATTCTGCTGAGTATTGAGAAGTGAGGATTGATGGTTGAGTATTGAGGATTGATGGTTGAGGGTTTTGTGTTGAATATTGAGGATTGAGGATTGAGGATTGAGGATTGAGGATTGAAGATTGAGGATTGGGGATTGAGGGTTGATGATTGAGGATGGAGTATAGAGGATTGAGAATTGAGGATTGAGGATTGAGGATTGAGTATTGAGGATTGAAGGTTGAGGATTGAGGATTGAGGATTGATGATTGAGGACTGAGTGTTGATGGTTGAGTGATGAGAATTGATGTTTGTGGATTGAGATTTGAAGATTGAAGAATGGGGATTGCGTATTGAAAACAGTGAATTGAGGATATTCTATTGAGGATTGAGGATTGACAATTGATTTTTGAGGACTGAGGGCTGAAGATTGAAGATTCAGGATTGAGGATTCGGGATTGAGGTTTGAGGACTGAGGATTGAGGATTGAGGATTGAGGATTGAGAATTGAAGATTGAGGATTGAGTATTGAGGTTTGTGAATTAAGGACGAGGACTGAGGTTTGAGTATTGATGTTTGAGGTCTGAGGATTGAGGATTGAGGATTGAGAATTCCGGATTGAGGATTGAGGATTGAAGATTGAGGATTGGGTATTGAGGATTGAAGAATGCGGATTGAGGATTGAGGATTGAGGATTGAGGATTGAAGACTGAGTATTGAAGATTGAAGATTGTGGATTGAGGTGTGAGTATTGAAGATTGAGGATTTGGGACTGAGGATTGATGATTGAGTATTGAGGATTGAGGATTGAGGATTGAGGATTGAGGATTGAGGATTGAAGACTGAGGATTGGGTATTGAGGATTGAAGAATGAGGATTGAGGATTGAGGATTGAGGATTGAACATTGAGGATTGGGTGTTGAGGATTGAAGAATGAGGATTGAGGATTGAGGATTGAGGATTGAGCATTGAAGATTGAGTATTGAGGATTGAAGATTGAGGATTGAGGATTGAGGATTGAGGATTGAGGATTGCGGATAGAAGATTCAGGATCGGGTATTGCGGATTGAACATTGAGGATTGAGGATTGAGGATTGAGGATTGAGGATTGAGGATTGAGGATTGAGAATTGAGGATTGAGTATTGAGGATTGAAGATTGAGGATTGGGTATTGAGGATTGCAGAATGAGGATTGAGGATTGAGGATTGAGGATTGGGGATTGAGGATTGAAGACTGAGTATTGAGGATTGAAGATTGAGGTTTGAGGAGTGAGTATTGAAGATTGAGGATTTGGGACTGATGATTGAAGATTGAGGATCGAGGATTGAGGATTGAGGATTGAGGATTGAAGATTGAGGATTGGGGATTGAGGGTTGATGATTGAGGATCGAGTATAGAGGATTGAGAATTGAGGATTGAGGATTGAGGATTGAGTATTGAGGATTGAAGGTTGAGGATTGAGGATTGAGGATTGATGATTGAGGACTGAGTGTTGATGGTTGAGTGATGAGAATTGATGTTTGTGGATTGAGATTTGAAGATTGAAGAATGGGGATTGCGTATTGAAAACTGTGAATTGAGGATATTCTATTGAGGATTGAGGATTGACAATTGATTTTTGAGGACTGAGGGCTGAAGATTGAAGATTCAGGATTGACGATTCGGGATTGAGGTTTGAGGACTGAGGATTAAGGATTGAGGATTGAGGATTGAGAATTGAAGATTGAGGATTGAGTATTGAGGTTTGTGAATTGAGGACGAGGACTGAGGTTTGAGTATTGATGTTTGAGGTCTGAGGATTGAGGATTGAGGATTGAGAATTCAGGATTGAGGATTGAGGATTGAAGATTGAGGATTGGGTATTGCGGATTGAAGAATGCGGATTGAGGATTGAGGATTGAGGATTGAGGATTGAAGACTGAGTATTGAGGATTGAAGATTGTGGATTGAGGTGTGAGTATTGAAGATTGAGGATTTGGGACTGAGGATTGAAGATTGAGGATTCAGGATTGAGGATTGAGGATTGAGGATAGAGGGTTGAGGATTGAAGATTGAGTATTAAGGATTGAATCTTGAGAATTAAGGATTGAGGATTGAGGATTGAGGATTGAAGATTGAGTAATGAGGATTGAAGATTAAGATTGAGGACTGAGGATTGAGGATTGAGGATTCAAGGTTCAGTATTGAGGACTGAAGATTGAGAATTGAGGATTGAGGGTTGAACATTGAGGACTGAGTGTTGAGGGTTGAGTGATGAGAATTGATGTTTGTGGATAGAGATTTGAAGATTGCAGATTGAGTATTGAGTATTGAAAACTGTGAATTGAGTATATTCTATTGAGGATTGAGGATTGACAACCGATTGTTGAGGACTGAGGGCTGAAGATTGAGGGTTCCGGATTGAGGATTCAGAATTGAAATTTGAGGACTGAGCATTGAGGATTGAAGATTGAGTATTGAGGATTGAAGATTGACGATTGATGATTGAGGATTGAGGATTGAGGATTGAGGATTGAGGATTGAGGATTGAGGATTGAGGATTGAGGATTGAAGATTGAGGATTGCGTATTGAGGATAGAACATTGAGGATTGAGGATTGAGTATTGAGGATTGAAGATTGAGGATTGTAGATTGAATATTGATGATTGAAGATTGAGGATCGAGGATTGAGGGTTGTGGATTGAGGACGAGGACTGAGGGTTGAGTATTGATGTTTGAGGTCTGAGGATTGAGGATTGAGGATTGAGAATTGAGGACTGAGGATTGAGGATTGAAGATTGAGGATTGGGTGTTGCGGATTGAAAGATGTGGATTGAGGATTGAATATTGAGGATTGAGGATTGAAGATTGAGTATTGAGCTTTGAAGATTGATGATTGAGGATTGAGGATTGAGGATTGAGTATTGAGGATTGCGGATAGAAGATTGAGGATTGGGTATTGAGGATTGAACATTGAGGATTGAGGATTGAGGATTGAGGATTGAGGATTGAGGACTGAAGATTGAGTATTGATGATTGAATATTGAGGATTGAGGATTGATGGTTGTGGATTGAGGACGAGGACTGAGGGTTGAGTATTGATGTTTGAGGTCTGAGGATTGAAAATTGAGGATTGAGGATTCAGGATTGAGGATTGAGGATTGAGGATTGAGGATTGAGGATTGAAGATTGAGTATTGAGGATTGAAGATTGAGGATTGAGGATTCAGGATTGCGGATTGAGGATTGAGGATGAGGGCTGAGGGTTGAGGATTGAGGTCTGAGGACTGGGGACTGAGGATTGAGGATTGAGAATTGAGGATTGAGGATTGAGGATTGAAGATTGAGGATTGGGTATTGAGGATTGAAGAATGAGGATTGAGGATTGAGGATTGAGGATTGAGGATTGAAGATTGAGGATTGAAGATTGATGATTGAGTACTGAATATTGAGTATTGAGGATTGAAGATTGAGGATTGGGGATTGAGTGTTGACGATTGAGGACGAGGACTGTCGGTTGAGGATTGAGGTTTGAGGTTTGAGGATTGAGGACTGAGGATTGAGGATTGAGGATTGAGCATTGAGGATTGAATATTGAGGACTGGGGATTGAGGATTGAAGGTTGAGGATTAAGGATTGAGGTTTGGGGATTGAGGATCTAGGATTGGAGATTGATTATTGAGGATTGAAGATTGAGGATTGAGGGTTGAGAATTGAGGATTGAGGATTGAGGAATGAAGATTGAGGATTCGGTATTGAGGATTGAAGAATGAGGATTGAAGATTGAGGATTGAGGATTGAGGATTGAAGGTTGAGGATTGAGGATTGAGGATTGAGGATTGAAGACTGAGTATTGAGGATTGAAGATTGAGGATTGAGGAGTGAGTATTGAAGATTGAGGATTTGGGACTGAGGATTGAAGATTGAGGATTGAGGATTGAGGATTGAGGATTGAGGATTGAGGATTGAGAATTGAAGATTGAGGATTGGGTATTGAGGATTGAAGATTGAGTATTGAGGATTGAAGATTGACGATTGATGATTGAGGATTGAGGATTGAGGATTGAGGATTGAGGATTGAGGATTGAAGATTGAGTTTTGAGGATTGAAGATTGAGGATTGAGGATTGAGGATTGAGGATTGAGGATTGAAGGTTGAGGATTGAGGATTGAGGATTGAGGATTGAGGATTGAAGATTGAGGATTGGTTATTGAGGAATGAAGAATGAGGATTGAGTATTGAGTATTGCGGATTGAGGATTGAAGATTGAGTATTGAGGATTGAAGGTTGACGATTGAGGATTCAGGATTGAGGATTGAGGATTGAGGATAGAGGATTGAGGATTGAAGATTGAGTATTGAGGATTGAATCTTGAGAATTAAGGATTGAGGATTGAGGATTGAGGATTGAAGATTGAGTACTGAGGATTGAAGATTAAGATTGAGGATTGAGGATTGAGGATTGAGGATTGAGGATTGAGGATTGAGGATTGAAGATTGAGGATTGCGTATTGAGGATAGAACATTGAGGATTGAGGATTGAGTATTGAGGATTGAAGATTGAGGATTGTAGATTGAATATTGATGATTGAAGATTGAGGATCGAGGATTGAGGGTTGTGGATTGAGGACGAGGACTGAGGGTTGAGTATTGATGTGTGAGGTCTGAGGATTGAGGATTGAGGATTGAGAATTGAGGACTGAGGATTGAGGATTGAAGATTGAGGATTGGGTGTTGCGGATTGAAGGATGAGGATTGAGGATTGAGGATTGAGGATTGAGGATTGAAGATTGAGTATTGAGCTTTGAAGATTGATGATTGAGGATTGAGGATTGAGGATTGAGTATTGAGGATTGCGGATTGGAGATTGAGGATTGGGTATTGTGTATTGAACATTGAGGATTGAGGATTCAGGATTGAGGATTGAGGATTGAGGACTGAAGATTGAGTATTGATGATTGAATATTGAGGATTGAGGATTGATGGTTGTGGATTGAGGACGAGGACTGAGGGTTGAGTATTGATGTTTGAGGTCTGAGGATTGAGGATTGAGGATTGAGGATTGAGGATTGAGGATTGTGGATTGAGGATTGAGGATTGAAGATTGAGTACTGAGGATTGAAAATTGAGGATTGGGGATTCAGGATTGAGGATTGAGGATTGAGGATTGAGGATTGAGGATTGAAGATTGAGTATTGAGGATTGAAGATTGAGGATTGAGGATTGAGGATTGCGGATTGAGGATTGAGGATGAGGGCTGAGGGTTGAGGATTGAGGATTGAAGATTGAGGATTGGGGATTGAGGGTTGATGATTGAGGATGGAGTATAGAGGATTGAGAATTGAGGATTGATGATTGAGGATTGAGTATTGAGGATTGAAGGTTGAGGATTGAGGATTGAGGATTGATGATTGAGGACTGAGTGTTGATGGTTGAGTGATGAGAATTGATGTTTGTGGATTGAGATTTGAAGATTGAAGAATGGGGATTGCGTATTGAAAACTGTGAATTGAGGATATTCTATTGAGGATTGAGGATTGACAATTGATTTTTGAGGACTGAGGGCTGAAGATTGAAGATTCAGGATTGAGGATTCGGGATTAAGGTTTGAGGACTGAGGATTGAGGATTGAGGATTGAGGATTGAGAATTGAAGATTGAGGATTGAGTATTGAGGTTTGTGAATTGAGGACGAGGACTGAGGTTTGAGTATTGATGTTTGAGGTCTGAGGATTGAGGATTGAGGATTGAGAATTCAGGATTGAGGATTGAGGATTGAAGATTGAGGATTGGGTATTGAGGATTGAAGAATGCGTATTGAGGATTGAGGATTGAGGATTGAGGATTGAAGACTGAGTATTGAGGATTGAAGATTGTGGATTGAGGTGTGAGTATTGAAGATAGAGGATTTGGGACTGAGGATTGAAGATTGAGAATTGAGGATTGAGGATTGAGGATTGAGGATTGAGGATTGAGGATTGAGGATTGAAGATTGAGGATTGGGTATTGAGGATTGCAGAATGAGGATTGAGGATTGACGATTGAGGATTGGGGATTGAGGATTGAAGACTGAGTATTGAGGATTGAAGTTTGAGGTTTGAGGAGTGAGTATTGAAGATTGAGGATTTGGGACTGATGATTGAAGATTGAGGATTGAGGATTGAGGATTGAGGATTGAGGATTGAAGATTGAGGATTGGGTATTGAGGATTGAAGATTGAGTATTGAGGATTGAAGATTGACGATTGATGATTGAGGATTGAGGATTGAGGATTGAGGATTGAGGATTGAGGATTGAGGATTGAGGATTGAGGATTGAAGATTGAGGATTGCGTATTGAGGATAGAACATTGAGGATTGAGGATTGAGTATTGAGGATTGAGGATTGAAGATTGAGTATTGAGCTTTGAAGATTGATGATTGAGGATTGAGGATTGAGGATTGAGTATTGAGGATTGCGGATAGAAGATTGAGGATTGGCTATTGAGGATTGAACATTGAGGATTGAGGATTGAGGATTGAGGATTGAGGATTGAGGACTGAAGATTGAGTATTGATGATTGAATATTGAGGATTGAGGATTGATGGTTGTGGATTGAGGACGAGGACTGAGGGTTGAGTATTGATGTTTGAGGTCTGAGGATTGAGGATTGAGGATTGAGGATTGAGGATTGAGGATTGTGGATTGAGGATTGAGGATTGAAGATTGAATATTGAGGATTGTAAATTGAGGATTGAGGATTCAGGATTGAGCATTGAGGATTGAGGATTGAGGATTGAGGATTGAAGATTGAGTATTGAGGATTGAAGATTGAGGATTGAGGATTGAGGATTGCGGATTGAGGATTGAGGATGAGGGCTGAGGGTTGAGGATTGAGGTCTGAGGACTGGGGACTGAGGATTGAGGATTGAGAATTGAGGATTGAGGATTGAGGATTGAGAATTGAGAATTGAGAATGAGGACTGAGGTTTGAGGATTGAGGATTGAGGATTGAAGATTGAGGATTGAGGATTGAAGATTGAGGATTGCGTATTGAGGATAGAACATTGAGGATTGAGGATTGAGTATTGAGGATTGAGGATTGAAGATTGAGTATTGAGCTTTGAAGATTGATGATTGAGGATTGAGGATTGAGGATTGAGTATTGAGGATTGCGGATAGAAGATTGAGGATTGGCTATTGAGGATTGAACATTGAGGATTGAGGATTGAGGATTGAGGATTGAGGATTGAGGACTGAAGATTGAGTATTGATGATTGAATATTGAGGATTGAGGATTGATGGTTGTGGATTGAGGACGAGGACTGAGGGTTGAGTATTGATGTTTGAGGTCTGAGGATTGAGGATTGAGGATTGAGGATTGAGGATTGAGGATTGTGGATTGAGGATTGAGGATTGAAGATTGAGTATTGAGGATTGAAAATTGAGGATTGAGGATTCAGGATTGAGCATTGAGGATTGAGGATTGAGGATTGAGGATTGAAGATTGAGTATTGAGGATTGAAGATTGAGGATTGAGGATTGAGGATTGCGGATTGAGGATTGAGGATGAGGGCTGAGGGTTGACGATTGAGGTCTGAGGACTGGGGACTGAGGATTGAGGATTGAGAATTGAGGATTGAGGATTGAGGATTGAGAATTGAGAATTGAGAATGAGGACTGAGGTTTGACGATTTAGGTTTGAGGAATGAGGATTGAGGATTGAGGATTGAGGATTGAGGATTGAGGATTGACAATTGATTTTTGAGGACTGAGGGCTGAAGATTGAAGATTCAGGATTGAGGATTCGGGATTGAGCTTTGAGGACTGAGGATTGAGGATTGAGGATTGAGGATTGAGAATTGAAGATTGAGGATTGAGTATTGAGGTTTGTGAATTGAGGACGAGGACTGAGGTCTGAGTATTGATGTTTGAGGTCTGAGGATTGAGGATTGAGGATTGAGAATTCAGGATTGAGGATTGAGGATTGAAGATTGAGGATTGGGTATTGAGGATTGAAGAATGCGGATTGAGGATTGAGGATTGAGGATTGAGGATTGAAGACTGAGTATTGAGGATTGAAGATTGTGGATTGAGGTGTGAGTATTGAAGATTGAGGATTTGGGACTGAGGATTGAAGATTGAGGATTGAGGATTGAGGATTGAGGATTGAGGATTGAGGATTGAGGATTGAAGATTGAGGATTGGGTATTGAGGATTGAAGAATGAGGATTGAGGATTGAGGATTGAGGATTGAACATTGAGGATTGGGTGTTGAGGATTGAAGAATGAGGATTGAGGATTGAGGATTGAGGATTGAGCATTGAAGATTGAGTATTGAGGATTGAATATTGAGGATTGAGGATTGAGGATTGAGGATTGAGGATTGCGGATAGAAGATTCAGGATTGGGTATTGGGGATTGAACATTGAGGATTGAGGATTGAGGATTGAGGATTGAGGATTGAGGATTGAGGATTGAGAATTGAGGATTGAGTATTGAGGATTGAAGATTGAGGATTTTGTATTGAGGATTGCAGAATGAGGATTGAGGATTGAGGATTGAGGATTGGGGATTGAGGATTGAAGACTGAGTATTGAGGATTGAAGATTGAGGTTTGAGGAGTGAGTATTGAAGATTGAGGATTTGGGACTGATGATTGAAGATTGAGGATTGAGGATTGAGGATTGAGGATTGAGTATTGAATATTGAGTATTGAGGATTGAAGATTGAGGATTGAGGATTGAGTGTTGACGATTGAGGACGAGGACTGTCGGTTGAGGATTGAGGTTTGAGGGTTGAGGATTGAGGACTGAGGATTGAGGATTGAGGATTGAGCATTGAGGATTGAATATTGAGGACTGGGGATTGAGGATTGAAGGTTGAGGATTAAGGATTGAGGTTTGGGGATTGAGGATCTAGGATTGGAGATTGATTATTGAGGATTGAAGATTGAGGATTGAGGGTTGAGAATTGAGGATTGAGGATTGAGGAATGAAGATTGAGGATTCGGTATTGAGGATTGAAGAATGAGGATTGAAGATTGAGGATTGAGGATTGAGGATTGAAGGTTGAGGATTGAGGATTGAGGATTGAGGATTGAAGACTGAGTATTGAGGATTGAAGATTGAGGATTGAGGAGTGAGTATTGAAGATTGAGGATTTGGGACTGAGGATTGAAGATTGAGGATTGAGGATTGAGGATTGAGGATTGAGGATTGAGGATTGAGAATTGAAGATTGAGGATTGGGTATTGAGGATTGAAGATTGAGTATTGAGGATTGAAGATTGACGATTGATGATTGAGGATTGAGGATTGAGGATTGAGGATTGAGGATTGAGGATTGAAGATTGAGTTTTGAGGATTGAAGATTGAGGATTGAGGATTGAGGATTGAGGATTGAGAATTGAAGGTTGAGGATTGAGGATTGAGGATTGAGGATTGAGGATTGAAGATTGAGGATTGGTTATTGAGGAATGAAGAATGAGGATTGAGTATTGAGTATTGCGGATTGAGGATTGAAGATTGAGTATTGAGGATTGAAGGTTGACGATTGAGGATTCAGGATTGAGGATTGAGGATTGAGGATAGAGGATTGAGGATTGAAGATTGAGTATTGAGGATTGAATCTTGAGAATTAAGGATTGAGGATTGAGGATTGAGGATTGAAGATTGAGTACTGAGGATTGAAGATTAAGATTGAGGATTGAGGATTGAGGATTGAGGATTGAGGATTGAGGATTGAGGATTGAAGATTGAGGATTGCGTATTGAGGATAGAACATTGAGGATTGAGGATTGAGTATTGAGGATTGAAGATTGAGGATTGTAGATTGAATATTGATGATTGAAGATTGAGGATCGAGGATTGAGGGTTGTGGATTGAGGACGAGGACTGAGGGTTGAGTATTGATGTGTGAGGTCTGAGGATTGAGGATTGAGGATTGAGAATTGAGGACTGAGGATTGAGGATTGAAGATTGAGGATTGGGTGTTGCGGATTGAAGGATGAGGATTGAGGATTGAGGATTGAGGATTGAGGATTGAAGATTGAGTATTGAGCTTTGAAGATTGATGATTGAGGATTGAGGATTGAGGATTGAGTATTGTGGATTGCGGATTGAAGATTGAGGATTGGGTATTGAGTATTGAACATTGAGGATTGAGGATTCAGGATTGAGGATTGAGGATTGAGGACTGAAGATTGAGTATTGATGATTGAATATTGAGGATTGAGGATTGATGGTTGTGGATTGAGGACGAGGACTGAGGGTTGAGTATTGATGTTTGAGGTCTGAGGATTGAGGATTGAGGATTGAGGATTGAGGATTGAGGATTGTGGATTGAGGATTGGGGATTGAAGATTGAGTATTGAGGATTGAAAATTGAGGATTGAGGATTCAGGATTGAGGATTGAGGATTGAGGATTGAGGATTGAGGATTGAAGATTGAGTATTGAGGATTGAAGATTGAGGATTGAGGATTGAGGATTGCGGATTGAGGATTGAGGATGAGGGCTGAGGGTTGAGGATTGAGGATTGAAGATTGAGGATTGGGGATTGAGGGTTGATGATTGAGGATGGAGTATAGAGGATTGAGAATTGAGGATTGAGGATTGAGGATTGAGTATTGAGGATTGAAGGTTGAGGATTGAGGATTGAGGATTGATGATTGAGGACTGAGTGTTGATGGTTGAGTGATGAGAATTGATGTTTGTGGATTGAGATTTGAAGATTGAAGAATGGGGATTGCGTATTGAAAACTGTGAATTGAGGATATTCTATTGAGGATTGAGGATTGACAATTGATTTTTGAGGACTGAGGGCTGAAGATTGAAGATTCAGGATTGAGGATTCGGGATTGAGGTTTGAGGACTGAGGATTGAGGATTGAGGATTGAGGATTGAGAATTGAAGATTGAGGATTGAGTATTGAGGTTTGTGAATTGAGGACGAGGACTGAGGTTTGAGTATTGATGTTTGAGGTCTGAGGATTGAGGATTGAGGATTGAGAATTCAGGATTGAGGATTGAGGATTGAAGATTGAGGATTGGGTATTGAGGATTGAAGAATGCGTATTGAGGATTGAGGATTGAGGATTGAGGATTGAAGACTGAGTATTGAGGATTGAAGATTGTGGATTGAGGTGTGAGTATTGAAGATAGAGGATTTGGGACTGAGGATTGAAGATTGAGGATTGAGGATTGAGGATTGAGGATTGAGGATTGAGGATTGAGGATTGAAGATTGAGGATTGGGTATTGAGGATTGAAGAATGAGGATTGAGGATTGAGGATTGAGGATTGAACATTGAGGATTGGGTGTTGAGGATTGAAGAATGAGGATTGAGGATTGAGGATTGAGGATTGAGCATTGAAGATTGAGTATTGAGGATTGAAGGTTGAGGATTGAGGATTGAGGATTGAGGATTGAGGACTGCGGATAGAAGATTCAGGATTGGGTATTGCGGATTGAACATTGAGGATTGAACATTGAGGATTGAGGATTGAGGATTGAGGATTGAGAATTGAGGATTGAGTATTGAGGATTGAAGATTGAGGATTGGGTATTGAGGATTGCAGAATGAGGATTGAGGATTGAGGATTGAGGATTGGGGATTGAGGATTGAAGACTGAGTATTGAGGATTGAAGTTTGAGGTTTGAGGAGTGAGTATTGAAGATTGAGGATTTGGGACTGATGATTGAAGATTGAGGATTGAGGATTGAGGATTGAGGATTGAGGATTGAGGATTGAGGATTGAAGATTGAGGATTGGGTATTGAGGATTGAAGATTGAGTATTGAGGATTGAAGATTGACGATTGATGATTGAGGATTGAGGATTGAGGATTGAGGATTGAGGATTGAGGATTGAGGATTGAGGATTGAGGATTGAAGATTGAGGATTGCGTATTGAGGATAGAACATTGAGGATTGAGGATTGAGTATTGAGGATTGAAGATTGAGGATTGTAGATTGAATATTGATGATTGAAGATTGAGGATCGAGGATTGAGGGTTGTGGATTGAGGACGAGGACTGAGGGTTGAGTATTGATGTGTGAGGTCTGAGGATTGAGGATTGAGGATTGAGAATTGAGGACTGAGGATTGAGGATTGAAGATTGAGGATTGGGTGTTGCGGATTGAAGGATGAGGATTGAGGATTGAGGATTGAGGATTGAGGATTGAAGATTGAGTATTGAGCTTTGAAGATTGATGATTGAGGATTGAGGATTGAGGATTGAGTATTGAGGATTGCGGATTGAAGATTGAGGATTGGGTATTGAGTATTGAACATTGAGGATTGAGGATTCAGGATTGAGGATTGAGGATTGAGGACTGAAGATTGAGTATTGATGATTGAATATTGAGGATTGAGGATTGATGGTTGTGGATTGAGGACGAGGACTGAGGGTTGAGTATTGATGTTTGAGGTCTGAGGATTGAGGACTGAGGATTGAGGATTGAGGATTGAGGATTGTGGATTGAGGATTGAGGATTGAAGATTGAGTATTGAGGATTGAAAATTGAGGATTGAGGATTCAGGATTGAGGATTGAGGATTGAGGATTGAGGATTGAGGATTGAAGATTGAGTATTGAGGATTGAAGATTGAGGATTGAGGATTGAGGATTGCGGATTGAGGATTGAGGATGAGGGCTGAGGGTTGAGGATTGAGGATTGAAGATTGAGGATTGGGGATTGAGGGTTGATGATTGAGGATGGAGTATAGAGGATTGAGAATTGAGGATTGAGGATTGAGGATTGAGTATTGAGGATTGAAGGTTGAGGATTGAGGATTGAGGATTGATGATTGAGGACTGAGTGTTGATGGTTGAGTGATGAGAATTGATGTTTGTGGATTGAGATTTGAAGATTGAAGAATGGGGATTGCGTATTGAAAACTGTGAATTGAGGATATTCTATTGAGGATTGAGGATTGACAATTGATTTTTGAGGACTGAGGGCTGAAGATTGAAGATTCAGGATTGAGGATTCGGGATTGAGGTTTGAGGACTGAGGATTGAGGATTGAGGATTGAGGATTGAGAATTGAAGATTGAGGATTGAGTATTGAGGTTTGTGAATTGAGGACGAGGACTGAGGTTTGAGTATTGATGTTTGAGGTCTGAGGATTGAGGATTGAGGATTGAGAATTCAGGATTGAGGATTGAGGATTGAAGATTGAGGATTGGGTATTGAGGATTGAAGAATGCGTATTGAGGATTGAGGATTGAGGATTGAGGATTGAAGACTGAGTATTGAGGATTGAAGATTGTGGATTGAGGTGTGAGTATTGAAGATAGAGGATTTGGGACTGAGGATTGAAGATTGAGGATTGAGGATTGAGGATTGAGGATTGAGGATTGAGGATTGAGGATTGAAGATTGAGGATTGGGTATTGAGGATTGAAGAATGAGGATTGAGGATTGAGGATTGAGGATTGAACATTGAGGATTGGGTGTTGAGGATTGAAGAATGAGGATTGAGGATTGAGGATTGAGGATTGAGCATTGAAGATTGAGTATTGAGGATTGAAGGTTGAGGATTGAGGATTGAGGATTGAGGATTGAGGACTGCGGATAGAAGATTCAGGATTGGGTATTGCGGATTGAACATTGAGGATTGAACATTGAGGATTGAGGATTGAGGATTGAGGATTGAGGATTGAGAATTGAGGATTGAGTATTGAGGATTGAAGATTGAGGATTGGGTATTGAGGATTGCAGAATGAGGATTGAGGATTGAGGATTGAGGATTGGGGATTGAGGATTGAAGACTGAGTATTGAGGATTGAAGTTTGAGGTTTGAGGAGTGAGTATTGAAGATTGAGGATTTGGGACTGATGATTGAAGATTGAGGATTGAGGATTGAGGATTGAGGATTGAGGATTGAGGATTGAGGATTGAAGATTGAGGATTGGGTATTGAGGATTGAAGATTGAGTATTGAGGATTGAAGATTGACGATTGATGATTGAGGATTGAGGATTGAGGATTGAGGATTGAGGATTGAGGATTGAGGATTGAGGATTGAGGATTGAAGATTGAGGATTGCGTATTGAGGATAGAACATTGAGGATTGAGGATTGAGTATTGAGGATTGAAGATTGAGGATTGTAGATTCAATATTGATGATTGAATATTGAGGATCGAGGATTGAGGGTTGTGGATTGAGGACGAGGACTGAGGGTTGAGTATTAATGTTTGAGGTCTGAGGATTGAGGATTGAGGATTGAGAATTGAGGACTGAGGATTCAGGATTGAAGATTGAGGATTGGGTGTTGCGGATTGAAGGATGAGGATTGAGGATTGAGGATTGAGGATTGAGGATTGAGGATTGAAGATTGAGGATTGGGTATTGAGGATTGAAGATTGAGTATTGAGGATTGAAGATTGACGAGTGATGATTGAGGATTGAGGATTGAGGATTGAGGATTGAGGATTGAGGATTGAAGATTGAGTATTGAGGATTGAAGATTGAGGATTGAGGATTGAGGATTGAGGATTGAGGATTGAAGATTGAGGATTGAGGATTGAGGATTGAGGATTGAGGATTGAAGATTGAGGATTGGCTATTGAGGATTGAAGAATGAGGATTGAGTATTGAGTATTGCGGATTGGGGATTGAAGATTGAGTATTGAGGTTTGAAGGTTGACGATTGAGGATTCAGGATTGAGGATTGAGGATTGAGGATAGAGGATTGAGGATTGAAGATTGAGTATTGAGGATTGAAGATTGTGGATTGAGGTGTGAGTATTGAAGATTGAGGATTTGGGACTGAGGATTGAAAATTGAGGATTGAGGATTGAGGATTGAGGATTGAGGATTGAGCATTGAGGATTGAAGATTGAGGATTGGGTATTGAGGATTGAAGAATGAGAATTGAGGATTGAGGATTGAGGATTGAACATTGAGGATTGGGTGTTGAGGGTTGAAGGATGAGGATTGAGGATTGAGGATTGAGGATTGAGCATTGAAGATTGAGTATTGAGGATTGAAGATTGAGGATTGAGGATTGAGGATTGAGGATTGAGGATTGCGGATAGAAGATTCAGGATTGGGTATTGCGGATTGAACATTGAGGATTGAGGATTGAGGATTGATGATTGAGGATTGAGGATTGAGGATTGAGAATTGAGGATTGAGTATTGAGGATTGAAGATTGAGGATTGGGTATTGAGGATTGCAGAATGAGGATTGAGGATTGAGGATTGAGGATTGGGGATTGAGGATTGAAGACTGAGTATTGAGGATTGAAGATTGAGGATTGAGGATTGAGGATTGGGGATTGAGGATTGAAGATTGAGGATTGAGGATTGAAGATTGAGTATTGAGGATTGAAGATTGAGGATTGAGGATTGAGGATTGAGGATTGAGGATTGAAGATTGAGGATTGAGGATTGAGGATTGAGGATTGAGGATTGAAGATTGAGGATTGGCTATTGAGGATTGAAGAATGAGGATTGAGTATTGAGTATTGCGGATTGGGGATTGAAGATTGAGTATTGAGGTTTGAAGGTTGACGATTGAGGATTCAGGATTGAGGATTGAGGATTGAGGATAGAGGATTGAGGATTGAAGATTGAGTATTGAGGATTGAATCTTGAGAATTAAGGATTGAGGATTGAGGATTGAGGATTGAAGATTGAGTACTGAGGATTGAAGATTAAGATTGAGGATTGAGGATTGAGGATTGAGGATTGAGGATTGAGGATTGAGGATT